>NC_055679.1:9597397-9884897 GCF_017976325.1 Chelmon rostratus | reverse complement strand
GCTTACCTCAATACACACAAGCTTTGCTATTTTTCACACATTTTAGCCTATTAATTAGCTTTGTTCACTCTGCTTATCTGCCCTCAGAGGATAACTTCTCAACGCAAACAGCCTCAAAACAATAGTTTGACTTTTGAGTCATATTATCTGCTTTCACGTCGAGAGCTAGATGACCGCTCTGATGTCCGTACCCTCATCATGAGACTGTTGTGCTAAGCTACTTGGCTGCTGGCTCATGCATGTGACGGTAGTTTCGATGTCCACACATCAGACACAGTCACATTCACTCACATTCAACTTTCAATTTCTAACGTTAAAGTGTGGATTATATATACATATAATCTCAGATACATTCCCCTCAGGGACCTGGACCCCGAGGGGCCCCAACCCTAACCTTAACCTTAACTTTAACCTTTAAGTTTGTGGAATAGACTGCAGAGACTGTGAAGTCCCCCATTGCTTTGTGGATGACCGTTTTGAAGCCTCAAGTCTGGTGTAATAGCCGTCACCATCTTGGTTTTTGGAAGCAGAAGTGACCATATTTGGACGAGAGGGTGGAGCTGGGGCGGATATGCATTGATCTACCTCTATCCTGATTGGATCTGACTGAGAACCAAATGCATGTTTGTTAATACTGTGTGCATTGCTGGAGCACATCAAACTGAAATGATGGCCGCCTTCAGGCAGCATCTGCGTTACTGCCTGATCTCCAAGCCCCGCCTTGTACAAGTAGAGGGGGGTCTCGATGGAAGCATGATTAGTCCAGGGCCCCCTAGTGGGTCAAGGCAGCCCTGCGAAGTCCTGCTGGCGAGCTTGAACTGCATGGTTTCTGCTGGCCTGGGATCAGACTGTCCACAAAAGCGAAGGATCATTAAACTTTTAAAGTTTCAAAATATTCAGCAGATCTGCCTAATTTCAACCGCAAGGACCCCTAACAGGTCTCGGGCTAGCAGGTTTCATCACAGCGTGAGCACCCGCTCTCGATTTATAATTCGATTCTGTCCCAATTAATTCATCAGTTTTTCTCCACTCTAAATGGAATGAGGTCAAAGCCACTCATACACAGAGAGGCCCTCGCCATGATCAAACACCCTGCTTTATGTAGGTTAGCCAGCATTCTACTCGACAGAATGTTGTTTATTCAACACCTTTTCCTTGGATTCAGGCTCCACTTGGCCACAGGAAGGGTCCAAATAAGGTCTGGGTATGCTTTTATCAAGACTTACTGAATCCAATTAAGGCTAATTACAGTCTAATGGGAGCCACAGTTGGCAGAAATTGGATCTTCCCAGCCAGGAGCCACCGCACGGACTTGACCTCACGGACATGTTTAACCCAGGGGGGAGCCCATTCACCATTTAAAAACAGCTACATGAATTCAAGCTGTAAGTACACGCAGACGTCTCGAGGAGGGCACCAAAAAAAAAAAAAAAAACAGATCAGGGCAACATGCGAAGGCTCCGTGACTCAACCGAGGCCCTGAGGTTATAAAAGTTTCATGTCTCATTGACGCTCATTGAGGGTTATCTCGTTTTTGAAGGCAGCGAGGCGCTCGCCTGTGTGCTCACGTGCGTCACACATGGTCTTAACAACCCGGTCTTGGCTCTTACTCCTCTATGACAGTCCTTGTGCTCCATGTTTTGCAAAGCCTCCAAAGCCATACATTTCCCGCCTTTGCAGCAGACGTCCGGGTGGAGGAGCTTTGCTGCACTGTGATTGCTGGCGGCTCAAAGATGAAGAGGGTTAAAACCCCGAGAGGCCGCGGGCGCCTCATCACTCTCTTTAATTTGCGCCCACAGCTGGCTGTCGAGGTGGCACTACCCCACTTCCTGCTCCACTCTGGTTTTATCTCCCTCTCGCTTTCATTGCTTTCACTCCACACCTGCCCTCCTCTCTCCCCTCAACCCCTCCGCCACCTTCCCCCGCATTCTTTCTCTCTCCTCCACTTTACTCCCATTCTTATTAGCCCACTTTCTCGTCCTCCTCTGTCGCGTCTCCTTCTGCAGGCCTCCTCCTCTCTCGAGGGAGCGTACTGCTCCTTTCAGACAGCGATGGCTCTTCCGCCGCCCTATAGCCAGGTGTTTTTTGGGGTATCCCGTCTCGTCACTCCCCCTGTCTCTCCATCACCTCCCTCTTCACCTCCCTCTCTACCTGCTCTGCACTCCTGCTCCACTTGCAACCATCTCTCACACTTTCCAGCTGTGTTCTTTCTATAATTTTAGCAGGATCATGGGCCAAAGAGGCACTCCATAGTCCTCCATGTTCTCTCTCTCTCTCTCTCTCTCTCTCTCACACACACACACACACACACACACACACACACACACACACACACATACAGCTCAGTGTGTTATGGGCTTACCCAGACTGCAATAAATAAATAAGTCTTAAGTGTAATGCACAGGTTTATGAGACACATCCATGCATGCAGATGGCATCCATGCACTACACTGAAAACCTGCAACCATGAACACCATCTCCGAGTGGGAAAATGCTGTCGCCTCATTTTCTGAGCCACATTCCGATCGTTTCCACACAACTGACGAGCACATTAAAGTCCCAGCTTACACTGCTGAGAGACGAGAGAGATTTGGATGATACCATTTCCAGAAAACAAAAAAAAAAAAACGCATGCCTCTGACGTGATTAAGCCATGAAACAGCAGCGCACAGGTTCAGGAGGAAGACTATGGGAGATCAAAGTCTATGGCTGTATGCTCATTAAGCAGCCGTATAGGCTTCTCTGTGCGCAGCAGCGGCGGCGGCGCTCTGATTGCACACTAATTAAGACAGTGGCATCCACAGTAACAGAGGAACACCACAGCCAGAGCAAATTCTTCCTCTTTTCTTCCTTATTACTCTGAACCCACGCAACACTGAGTTACAAAGTGACACACATACCTGTTCCCATGCGCCTCACCTAACCACTACCCATGTAGTGCAAACGATGAGCAAAGTCAGTAAAATGGACCAAACTGAGATAATAGATCAGAGAGGACTGCCCAGAATCCACCAGCATGGAGGAATGTGTGAGAGAAAAACACCCACATGAGGGAGAGGCGACAGCATGTTCGGTCAGAGCGGCGAGAAGAAATTAGGGGATGACGGTGGATGAGATACCTCAGGGAGCCAAATCCATCCGACAGGGAGCGAAGGGTCCCCAGCCTCCTCCGCGCACTCCTCGGGGTCCCTGTCCGCCTCGGGCAACTTCCTTGCGGAGCTCAGCAGTTTTTTTTGCCCCCCTCTGTCTCCAAAAAATAAAAAAAAATAAAAATATCAATCCTCCTGAAGTGAGATTTTTTTTTTCCACAACAGCAAACGGGTTTAAAGGCAATAAGATCATCCGCAGGGCGAAGACATGAAGATGGAGAGAGAGAGAGAGAGAGAAAAAAAATGATGTATGCACGCGCAGCCGATGTATGGGTTTTAAAAGTGATCCGTCGTGACCAGAGGAGCTGACTTTGGCGGTGAAAACGCAATTATTAACCCCGCACTTGTTTGAGGTGACGGCAGAGGGAAGCTGCCTGTAATGAAGTCAATACCCAAGAATGAGCCTCGGATACAGAGATAGAGAGAGAGAGAGATAGAGAGAGAGGGAGGGAGAGAGAGAGAGAGAGAGAGAGAGAGAGAGAGAGAGAGAGAGAGAGAGAGAGAGAGAGAGAGAGAGAGAGAGAGAGAGAGCAGAGGAATTCATCACGCGCGGATTCTGTCAGTCATGATCAATAATTTTGGTGAGACCCACCTGATTTCTCGCCACAGTCCTCTTGGAGCTTTACGCACTTTGCGCATAAACCCCAGTAGGGTGAAGTCCGCTCGCGCACGCTCCTCTCCGGCTCCCCCGGCTGTCGGTGCTGAAAGGGACAGCGCACGACTCCACAGCCAAACGAAGCGCAGCCCGACACACACACACACACACACACACACACACTCTCGACATGAAACATATGCATAACCAGGCACCAAACCCGCCCGCACCAAATCAGCGTCTAATTGCGCCACTGTCGTCCAGCAGAGTCCACCCATTCAATCAAGTTTATTACTAATCAATCGGATCGATAGTTTCCACAATAGAGGGCTTTGGTTATTTGCGCACATTAATAAGTCATCAAAATATGCTCACACAGGCGTTGCGCCGCACACTCTTAATTGCCTGAACTTCAATCCATTTTTACTGCGTCCATTGATTCCGCTCCTTGTAAAGCCATAGCGCCACGGCGCTTTGTGGTGACTGGAATTAAATAAATGAACCGCGTCCCATCTGCTGTGTAATAACAATTTGATAAGCTGTGTGGAGTGAGAAACCAGGCAATCGAGACAGACCCGGGTGTTCTCTGATGTGACAGCGTGGAAGACGCGCGCAACGTGTCCGATTCGTGGCCTCACCTGGGCAGGGCGGGACGCGGTGCAATGGCGACATCTCGTGGCCAGAGTCGTGCAATTGCAGCGGGAGAAACAAGAGGAGCGGGAATTGTCCTTTGAGAAGGAAAAATGTCAAGCCCTCCAAAGAGCCACAGGGTGGATGTAATTAAATACATTTACTCAAGTACTGCAGTGCTACTTTATAGGCCAACTTCTACTTCATGCAGAGGGAAATACAGTACTTTTTACAGCACTACATTTACCTGCTGTGGTCAATGCTCCTTTACAAATTAAGATTTTACAAAACATATGGTCACTTTATTAACTGAACATTCTATGAGGTGAATTAAAATCAGACCCACTTTGACCACCTGCAACAGTAAAATCTTACTGACATATGAATGCATCAGTAATGTTAGTGTTACTCTCACAGGGGACATTTTTCTGTACTGAGTACTTTTACTTTAGATCCTTAAACGACATGTTGCTGCTGTGACTTTCAGACTTGTGCTAACATTTTTAATGCAGGACCTGTACTTCTAATGGGGTATTTTTACAATGTGGCACTGCTACTTTCCTTGAGTAAAAGGATCAGTACTTCTACCACAGTAAACTGGGAATCAGCATATACCATCAGCCATTTAGCTGCACTGACTTCTGAAGCATGGACCAGGGGACATCAGGGGTCCTTAAGGGTCCACAGAGGGCTGAAGCAAAATAAAGCTTTATTCATGTCTTTCTCGAGGGAAAAAAGCACCCTGCTGAAGGCTCTGTGCTGAAACGTGTTGTTAAAGGGTTACTTTAACGATTTACTGTTGCGCTTCTGCAGAGCCGGGGAACTTGTGGGAGACTGATTAGAAAACAAACGGTCAAACCTGAAGCAAAAGCACTGGAATCCTGCTGCAGCACAAATCCCTGCTCAACTCTTGAAGACGCCAACAAAAAGGACGTACTGCAGCGCAGGAAGTAGCGTGAGACGAGAAAGCTGAAACATGGGAAAACGCAAATGTCCCAAGAGGCAATTCCAGAGTAGGTAAATGAAATCTCTCTGCAAACAAACGTGATTGATGGACGCGTATGACTCATATCTGAGGACAACAACAAAACAAAGCCACACAAAACTCCCCCCCAGAGGTTTGAAGCAGTACATTTTTATTTATTAAGTGGTTGGTTTTAACATCCTTGTCACATCTGAAATGCTTCTCTAACTCTTCTCAGGTTCTCTAGGATGTGAGCTTAGTAACATATTACAACTGATGATGAAGGAAATGACAAGATTTAAACAAAAAGAAGTCCTAAGAGTCCCGTGAGGTTTGGTTACTGTTTTCTTCTTGTCACAATAAAAAAAAGAAAAAGAAAGAAAACCTCCTTCAAAAGGAATGAGATGCAAAAAAGACAACTAATCGTGGAACAACGCAAACTGGCTTCAGTATTAAACAGTGACAGAGTAGTACCTAGTCAGACATGTTTGAAGCATATGGTCAACCAACAGTTAAGTACAAGTCAATAACTATTGTTACTATTATAACTATTATTTATACCATCCGTGCAGGACGGGTCCATATATACATGTTTTCAAGACCTTGTTACAGTAGTGTTTTCAGTTAGAAAAATAAAGTTTGGTCTTTCCTTTTTTTCTGGTTTTGTTCCATTTCATGGCTTTCTGTTTGAACATTAAGACATACCTACATTTGGTCTTCCTCCCAACTCATGTGCCAGTGTTTCAAAGACTACCTCTGGGCAGCCCCCCCCCCCCCCCCATGTTTGAGTACATGAAAGCACGTTTTGAACAGAACTGAAAAATTAAGATTATATGGAAAAAGAAATGTTCACAGAGTTTATTTGAACGAGCCCCGGCTTTTCTTTCTTTCTTTTTCAGTGAATGGAACAAAAAGTTTAATGTAAACTTTCAAAGGTGGAGAAGTGCACAGTTTAGCCGACCGGGTCATGTTTTCATGCTTATTTGCGCCACAAACAGCTGGTGTCGGTTCAAACCTCTTCCACCTGCTGTTTAGGCACAATAGCTGACATGTCCGGCAAACTGCCGCTTCGCTCTGATGCTGCGCTGCTGCCAGTCTGGGTCTATGGACTGACGCCTGAAGTGGCCGCAAGATTTAAAGCAATGATCTGGATATGCAGTTCAGTAACACTGTGTGACGGCTGCTTTCTGATATCTGACATATCGCCTTGGGTCAGCTTTTTGCAAGCAAGATGACAGCAGCCTATGATCCTTCACTGAACGTAGAAAATGAAGCCTTCCAGTTAAGGGTTTCTAATCTTAATCAGTACGGTTGTTGCTGTGAAAGCAAAGGCAGCCCGTCTTCAAACTATGCATTCAAACACGCATTACTTGTGCATATTTTTCATGCTAACTGTTAATTGGATTCGCACACATTAACACAAGCGCGTCACCATGCGGGGGGGATGAATAATGCTGTCAATTTGATGGTTTCACCTGTGGCAGGACATCTTGCAGTTAACAGTTCCTGCTGTTATATCCAAAAATAATCCATATATTGGAGAAAATTAATGTGATTTAATGTCTATTAAGCATCTGTATACGTGTGATCACCTTGCGTTGGCAGTTACGGGATTTTCGACACTTTTCGCCTCGTTTCAGAACAAACTCCCTCAGCTCGCACAGTGACGTCTTAATGACGCCTTGCCTCATATAGCCTGTCTCTGAGAGAGCCATCAGGCAATACTGGGACTGATGAGTCGGCTAATATCTGGAGGCAAAACAGGGTACGGTCAAAGTGAAGGAAACAACGTTCACGTATGTTTCTCACATGCAGTCCAACAAAAAAATAAAATAAAAAAATAACAGTGAGATGTAAGAGCACACATTTGAACACCGGAAACTGACAAGAAGAGGACTTTAAAACTGAGCGCACACACAATTTTCGAGGAAAACTGCTATAAACATACTTTGAGTTTTCCTTACTTTGACCATTAATGACCATTTCACCCTCTGACCGGCGTCTCCAGCTGCAAAGCAGACACGACAGCAGACTAAATCAGACAAGAGAAGTCGAATGTAATTTTTCAAACTCTAAGGCAAGCAGAAGACTTACAGTGGAGACACTTTGGCGACAACGTCTGTGTTCGGTAAATGTCAGGGAAATTAGGGGGGGGGGTGTATTTCCTGTTGATCTGTCATAATGTTGAACTAGTGCTCCTGAATAAATCAAACACCCTCGTTATATGTATGGTGTGAAGACGCAGAAAAGTGGTGGATTCACTGATTTGAAATGCTAACAGCCAAGGACCCAGACAGGCTTTGTGCATCTGTGGGGGACTGTGAGGGTTAAACCAGGTCCCCCCCTAAAAAAAAAATTAAAACTAAAATAAAAATCAAGTTTGTTTCCAGTCTTTTTTCTGTGGAGGCCACAATCCAGTTTTGATTCCCTCCCTCTTCCACACACACACGCGCACACACACACACACACGCACACACTTCCATGGTCAACCTTCATCCTGTTCTTAAAGGCGGTTTAGTCATCTGCATATGGGTCCATATTTACATACTGTAGTAGGTAAACACAGATATATACAGGAGTGGTGAATCCTCTGTTCACTGCCGTCTCACCGTCGATAGCAGCGCCACCGTCCAGCAAGCTGGCTGGCTTCATAATGAAACTACACAAACCAAAAAACGTCAAATTTCAACAATATATTTGGTTCTGAAGCAAAAAGTGGAAATCCTTTGTACTTCACTCCTCTATCGCGCTCCACTGTTGTTCCTTTTGTTTGTTTCCTTCATCTCCGCTCTGTGCTCCGTTCCGTTCGTCCATCATTTTTCTTGATTTCAAGTTTTTGATTCGCTTCATTGATAGCGGCTCGTGCGTCCATTATCCCCGGCGGACTGTGAGCAGAGGGAGAGCGGGAGGAGAAGGAGGGAGGTGAGGAAAGAGGAGGAAGAAGGGAAGACAAAGAGAGTAATCAAGAGAGAGAAGGGAGGGAAGAAATAAGCAAGACACAGGAAAAAAAGAGCAACAGTCAGACAAAGAGGAAGCTTTCGAATGAGCAGAGAAATACACGGAGAAATAAGCGAGAGGGAGAACACAGGAAGACCGAACGGTCAATTAAAGCCTGCAGAATGATTGTGGTTTCTCATCTTTGCCCTGGGGAATGGTCTTCTACGCAAACATAAAACATGCACCTCTCTCGCCACAAGAAACACACACACACACACACACACACACACGTCCATATAATCTGCTCAAGTGAACGCCGCACAGCAGCGTCTCTGTGGTTTCTGAATACACAGCTCGAAAGAAAGCTGGAGGGGGGCAAGCAGACAGTGATGGAGAGGAGGCGAAGCCTCCGGGTTCTTACCGTGTGCGTTTCACCAGGCCAGGGATTTGGAGCGGGTGCTGACTCCTTTCCTCCTGTTGGCCGCCGCCGTCGCTGCGTTGCGATGACTTCGCTTATGAGACTCCAGGTACAGCTGAGAACACAGTTTAAAAGAGACCATCATTAAGCTTGGATTTTACAGCAGTGAATACAAACAGTAAAACCTACAGGTATCAAATTTTTATTCAGTGAAACAGAGACAAGCACCAAATCCTCACATCTGTGGAGCTGGAAATAGAGAATAATTGATTTTTTGCCAAAAAATTACTTTAAACTTTTTTTTTTTTGATGATCAAAACAGTCACAGATTCTCTCTGTTTATCAATCTATCAATTAACTAATCGCTTCAGCTCGTCCTGATACAGACTGTATTTTGGCCATGTGTATGGCACACTACTGCAGCAACAACATACACATGATCATTTATTAAAGAAAAGACTGACTACTCCACACGATCCTGTCGGTTCTCTTAATGTCTCTCATCAATAATTTCACACTCTGTCAGTGGTTCTGATTTTGTGTCACTTCTTAAGTCTGTACTTAACAGAAACACATTTCTCTAAATTTGCTGCAGCTCATCAACCACAATACGAAGTAACAGTAGACTGTGAGATGATACGTTCAAAGTATGTTCAGACCATTGTGACGCAGACCGTTTGGCTTAATCAGTGTCAGATCACAAAAATGAGGCGCAGTCTGATCCCAGTTAAAAGCGAGACTGTGACGCCCTTCATCAACCGTCTTGATGAGGACATGGCGTGTGATGATGAGTATCGTATCCACCACGGCTTTAGTTAACAGAGTAATTTAAACTGCTCTACCTTCTTGGCAAAGGCCCGTCCGCACTGGTCGCAGGCGTGGAGCGAGAAATTCTTGGTCACTCTGACTTCAGTGGAGGACGACCCCGTGCTGCCGCCCTCTGATTGGGCGTCGTGCCGTCGCGTGTGTGGGGTCTGGTTGCTGGGTGGGGTGGTGGAGGAGGAGTTGCGTTGGTGTGTGTGTTTTTCACTGCGGCGGGTCAGTGGGGGGCTGATTGGCCGATGCTGGTGGGTCTGCTGTCTCTCCTGCTTGCGGGTGACGGGAGGGGAAGGCGCAAACGGCGGCGATGAGAGGTCCTGCTGCTTCCGAGTGACGGGGGCAGGAGGCGGGGCGGAGGAAGACGAGGTGGAGGAGGAGGAGGAGGAGGAGGAGGAGGAGGAGGATGAGTTGGTGGTGGTGGACTGGGGAGCTGTGGAACACTCTTGTTTGCGAGTGACAGGGGGTGAAGGGGAAGAGGAGGGCGAGGAAGTGTGCCGCCCGTTCACTTCCTCTTTGACGTTGCTGCTTGTCCTCTTGTTGGTGGTGGTGCTGTTGAGGACGACCTCGGCGAGCCTCTTCACCGCCCTGCTCTCCAGTTTGGGCATGATCTTGGCGAGGTATGCCGACGACTTCTTGTGGACCACGGTCACGTGGCGCAGGACGTCACGCTTGCGGCGCGACTCGTAGCGGCAGAGGGGGCAGCGGTAGAACTTGATGAAGATGTCGTTGCCGTCCGTGTGCAGCTCGATGTGCTTTGTTAAGTTCTGGCGAGAGCTGAACTGTCGCTTGCACAGTTTGCAGAAGAGCTGCTTGAAGTCAAAGCCCACGGACAGTTTGGTCATTTTGGCGGTCACGCCTGCGCTGCACATGTTGCCCCCACGCGAGGAGGACGACGAAAGCGGTGACGTCATCTTCGGGCTCGACGGGGCCTCCTCCTCCTTCACCTTCAGGGCGTTCTGCGCCACAGAAGCACCTTTCGCTGTGCTAGTGCTGTCAGTGGGAGACGGGGCCGGGCTACTGTCCATGTCCTCGTCGTCATCGTCGTCTTCATCTGAAGGTTCGACCACTTCTTCTTTCACTCGGACATTGTTGCTTGGGCCTAAGTTCGTGCTACTACTGTTGGGAGCAGTTGTAGCTGCTGTGGAGGCGGTGGGCGTGGCAGCGGATCTGTTGCTTTTGATGCTGTAAACTTTGTGGACAATACGCATGTGTCTCTTCAACATGAGCTGAAATACACAGAAAAAAAAACAGATCAAAAACATGATCATTATAGACAGCATGTGAGCACTTATTGCTGCCAGGAACTGAAAAAAGTTAGGAAAGCTTGAAGCTGCCAGTAGGGCGACAGACAGACCTGAGAGCTGTAGTTCCTCTTGCAGAGCGTACAGCGGCATGAGGCCGGGGTCGCCTGCGGAGAGGCCGGGAGCGGGCTCTGAGGTTTGGGCTGGTTTTGGCTTGAAGGCGTCGTTTTAGAGTTCACTGGGGTGGACTTGGAGGTGTGGCCACGTGTTGGAGAGGTATTGTTGCTCTTCCTGGGGGGCGTGACCTCCAGAGAGAAGGGCTGGCCGGGCCGCGAGGCGATGCTGGGGGTGATGGTGTCCCTCCGGAGACCACGATGCACCTCGTCGAAATGACGGCGTACGTTGGCTTTAGTGGCAAAGGTTTTGAGGCACACTGGGCAGGATTTTCCGGTAGGTGTGCTGAGAGTCCTTGGTCGACCTCCAGCAACAACAACAACAATTATTTTTTATATGTTACCTTTAAAAAGCAGAAATTTAAATGACTTCCAGGACAAACCAAAAAAAATACAACACATTATTGACGCTTCATAAATTCTATTGAATCTTTTCTCTTCTGCGGCTCTTACCTTTCACCATAGAGAGCAGGCTTGTGGGAACTGTACGCGTCTCTGTGAACTTTCGGAGCTCTTCCAGTTTGGTCTGGTGCATTTTGCGGCAGTGGCGCCTGATGCTGCGGCGTGAGTTAAAGTCCTGACCACACAGACAACAGGAGATTGTCACATCCTCAACCTGGATGTGAGGGAGAGAGCAGAGAGTAGGAGACTGACTGAGTCCAATAAACAGTGGTGAAAATCTCATCATCATCATTTAGCATATGGAAATCAATATACTCAACGCACTGATTTCCACTGGACCCTGAGCACTCCCACTTTACTGTCACTTGTGCTTCCTGACGTGAGCAGTCACCTACCCCACTAGTGGAGCCTTCGTCTTCATGCTGTGGCTGCTCATCCTTGGCCTCCTCCTCAGCCTCCCATCTCCTCTGTCCCTGATTATGCCCCGGGCTGCTGTGGCTCTCTGGCCCTCCTGGCTGGCTCGGCTGGTTGTTGTCCACACCCTCCACTGCCTCTCCTTCCCATGCTACTGGACTCTCTCTGGCACTGTGGAGGACGTTGAGACAATCAGTCAGAGTAAAGGAAAGGCTGGAGTAGCCTAAAATTCACACGACAAGGGTCTTAGAAGAGTCAATAGAAACCACGCTGCACAACTTGGAAGCATGTAGTGTTCCTCTGTGAACAACTGACCATATGAGTTACATTTGCAAAAT
This sequence comes from Chelmon rostratus, assembly GCF_017976325.1. Lineage (NCBI taxonomy): Eukaryota > Metazoa > Chordata > Actinopteri > Chaetodontiformes > Chaetodontidae > Chelmon > Chelmon rostratus. The sequence continues at coordinate 9,872,817 of NC_055679.1, read as the reverse complement.
TAGAGTCCATTTGAATCCCACGGCGTACCACTTACCTGGGTGTGTGTGATGGATATCTCGCCAGCTCCTCCTCTGTGGTGACGTATTGGAACACGGCCTTCGTGGTGGTCTGAATGGGCTCCAGTCGGACGACGTAGTCTGGCCGGTCGACTCTGGGGTATATGGCGTCCAGTAAATCCTTCATGGCTACGCTCTGTCTGTCGTCACCCGACGAACCTGAAACAGAACAATCCAATTTAAACTATCACAGTAACTACTAAAATTAGGTTTAGCCCTAATTATGTCCAATATAATGTTAATTCTTTGTATAAAACTACCGTAAGAGTTCCGGACCAATGCTAATCACTACTGCCACTTTCATGGCTGCTGAGCAATTCAATACAGTTTTTCTAAACAGCCGGATTGTTGCAGCTCACTTTTTCATGGGGAAAATTCAATTTCCCAGTGTTCAAAAGGTGGAAGGAGCTTCAGTACCGGTGTGTAGCTAACAGTAGGCAACATGTGATGTAGCTAACATTCGCAACATGAGCTAATCTTTTTTCGCTGATGCAACATGACAGGTGAGAGCCTGAACCAGCAAACTGTGCCTCGTCTTACTAGCTGTTTGAGTTTATGCGGGGGATGAAGAACATGGATATGAATGCTGACAATGCTAACTTTGGCTAAAGCGGGATGGCACAACCTCACCTGAGTCAGTTTGTACTCAGTGGAGGTAGATTTAAAAACATAGCGTACACACACCAAACTTAGGTCTGTATCTGCAGCGCTGTACCAGTTAGCTGTGACCTAACAAACAGCAAGCTAAAAATCTGTAAACTGAATCAAGACTTTCTCAATAAATAAATCATTAGATTTGGTGGAAAGTTATCCTGGTCACACAGCGCAAGACCATTCATTCAGCTGTGAAGTCATCATGTGGCACATGGCAGTTTGGCCTGATTTTCAGCAAAATCATGCTACTAACAAAGCGTGTGCATCAGCAGTCTTTGTGTCCCCTCAAAATGTCTTTGAGCAGGAACCCCAGCATGCCTACTTCTTGTGGCAAACTGCATGGGCATGAGATGGTTTACCAGTATTACCACGTTTCCAGTTTCTGGTTTCTTGTCTGTGATTTGTTTGCTTGGTGGGTCTACACCGGGTTTGTATGTGTATCTGCTAGATTGATATCATAGGACACTAGTCATTTTAAACTTTTGAGGAAAAGATGGACTTAAAGTGATGTTAACTTGTGCTGATCTGTAATTCCCTGCTGGTGTTGTCTCTGTTTGCCTCTCTTTCTTCCTGGAACTACTGTGAAAGCAAACTTTAACACAAAGCTAACTGCTGATAACACATGAGCTGTGTCGTAGTACCCCTGGTGACCTGCCAGTTCAGCTCTTCTACGAACGTGTTCCACAAACACAAAAATTACAAAAATAAAGCGTATTTAAAAAAGAGCCCCAACATCTAAAAAACAACATAATCTAAGAGAGGCCAGTCACCCCTTCTCTTCAATTTTCTTCTGTGTCAGTGTGCAAATTTAAAATGCCCTAAAAGACAGCAGAATAGAAAAACACTTCATGCAGCCAGAAAGTGGATGGGTTTGTGTAATTCCATTTATGTACTGAAAAGATGAGGGTCTAGGGCCACAAAACATTTCCTGTTTGGGCACTTTTGGTTTGGCACTTATTTTTATCAACACACATTTCTTCTTTTATACTGAATAAAATTATTTTGCCTCTCTGAAGCCGATGGATACTCTTCTTTTCGTGAATGAGCAAGCGCTTTTCATCAAATCCTTTATAACAGAAGACAAAATGAGGATAGAAAGGAGAATTAAACTGTTGACTGAAATGGACCACAAATCATGACTGGAGACTGCATAGGTCTACTGTTGGGGCTGGATGGTGAAAATCTGAGCGTTTCAAAGAAAACTATTTTGTTTATCCAATACCCACACATTAATATCCAGCGTCTCAGTGGTGAAAAACCGACACTAATTAAGTCATTTATCACAATAACAATATGATGCACTTTAAGCCAATGGTAATGGGCTCTTGATTGAGAACAATTATGTCACTGGTGCAGGGAACAACTTCATTACGACCACAAAAAGATGAAAAGAAGAGTGTGCTCAAACAACGTTGTTTTTTACAACAGCGATCATTACAGTGGATAAAACTGATGAAATTATAATTGACTGTTTGTGTTGAGATTGATTTCTCTTTTAGGAGGAGATGACAGGAGAGTTGGGTAACAGACAAATTACTTGAAGAGTCTCTTAGGCTTCATCCTTTCCCTGAGTCTCCTACCACTTCTAAGCAGCAAAGAGTAGACACGGATACACGCTGTGACTAATGAGAAGTAGATAAAACACAAATGCTGCGAGATCAAAGTCAATTTCCTTTGTGACATGAGAAGAGAGCAGAGGAGAAACTGCTCTTTGAGTAAAGGTAGTGATCGATGGATTTAACATGTTACAATGCGCCATGTGAGTTTGTGTAAATGTGTGCTTGGAGAAATGAAAGAGCACTGTGTGCAGACAGAGGAGATAAGAGGAGAATAATGAGTAGGAGACAGATGGTGTGAAAGCGAGAGAGGAAACCTTGGAGTGTCAGAAAGTGAACGTAAACTGCTGAGAAGCCTTAGGAGGCGCTGAAGTAATCAATGATTCTGTGCATAGGTTTGTGCGTTAACTAAACTAGGTGTGCATGGGGACCGAGCTCGAGTCTGTGTGATCGCTGCCTTGTTCAGATAATCTCTGTGTTTGTCTGCGTGCTCGGTACAAGTCTGCATTTGCATGTCCTCAGCATGCACAAAGTCTTTGGCCTCTTTCTGTTGGAGTTTGTGTTTCACTTATTCTGCCTATTGATTTTATCACTGAGTTTATGGGCATTTTTTCCTTATCTTTTATGTTTTTTTTGTGTGCTTTGATTTTAGGACCTTGAGAGCGTGGCTGGGTTTATAAAGTATTCCAGACATGTTTACATATATGTGTGTGCGTGTCTGCATGCTAATGCGTCAGAGTGCTAACCGTCGGGTTCAGGCAGCCTTGACAGGCAGTAGTACTCTTTGTGCGTGATGAGGTTGGGCAAGCCTCTGAACAGACTGCGACACAGTTTACACTCGAAGATCGTGTCCACCTCCTTCAGCAGCATGTGCTTCAGCTGGCTGGTGCCTGCAAACCAAGGGAAAGCAGTGAGGATTACTACCAGGGATTTCAGGGAGAATTATAAGGACATATACCATGCACATACAGAATGTTGTAAAATATCAACAAACACCTTAGCATGGTAGCGTTTGAGAGAAAAAAAAAAAGGAAGCCCTTCTCTTTTGCTAGCGGTGTCACATTGCTGTGATGTTCCACCTAGCTCAAGACCTGCTGGATCCAGGCTACCTTCGCCAATAAAGGGGACATGCCCTTTCCATGGAGTATGTACCATTAATTTAAAAAAATCTATTTATACTGGCAAAAGGACACCTATGGTGGTGGTGAGCCCAGCGTCCGGATGATAAAATTGCAAAAAAGCAAACAGTAAAAACAAGAGTTAAACAGGGGAAAGACGCTGATAAATTCCACATTGTATATAAGGCATCTCATCCTAAAACAATCTCATTGACCTTTAAAAGGACTCAGATGATGATCGCCTTTGTATTGCGTCGATGCTGTCATCACCGTTACTTCTGCCGTCATCATCGTCAGCATGCTGACTCGCGTGTTCAATTGAAATGCAATTTGTGCATGTGGAAGTACTCAGTTGTTTGCTGGATAGCTGACTCATATTTGTACACAAAAAGACAAACTCCTCTGCCTCTGTCTATGTCTATGTGGCAGCATGTATTGTATGCTCTGATAGACACTTTACTCACAAGTGTGGGCTTCATGGTGACTCACCCAGATGCAAGTACCTGCACAACTTGCTGTCACACACACACATGCACGCACACTGTTGTGTCCCTTTATCCTCTTTCAGAATTGTGCGTGCTTGCCGCCTACTGCTGTTTTGCCACTGGCTCAGTAAAGATGCCACTGTGGTGTGCTGTGGCCTGATCGTACACCACAACAGGTGGGGATAACCGCGCTGACCCACAATATTATGGCCCTGCCTGGAAGCAGCGTGACCAGGGGCACTCTCAACCCTTAAAGGAGCTTTGGTCATCGTGCTTGACTCAACGTGGCAGCCTCAACACATGTGTAGTCGTGCAGGCAACAAGAGAAAAAGGAGCCGTTTTAGAAGCGCTACGTTCTGCCTTGCATGCTTCAAAATCTCATGTTTAAGGAAATCGAGCTACTGAAGCTAACAAATTCTGCTGCACCATTAATGCAAAGCAAAGTATTTCCTACTTGTGCTTTACAAGAAATGCTTCCTGTCAACGAACCACAGGAAAGCTTTCATTGTGAATCCGCTGGAAGAAGTGATGGACTGCTTGTGACAGACTGCTATCATTATTTTCTAATAGGCACTGGACTCAAATACGTTCTTCTTCTCTTGTGTACTTTATCATCTGGAAAAACACTTGTGCCGTGCCTGCATCACAAAATAATAATGAATTGAGAAAAAAAAGAATGGATAATGAGAGAGCACACGGACACAAACCTGAACGGAAGCATTCGATGATCTGCTGAATCCCAGACTTGGAGGTCTGCAGAGGCTGCTGGAGTAGAGGAGGATCTCCAGGCTCCACGCAGACACCTAAAGAGTGAGAGAGAGACTTAATTTTATCAAAGCGAGCATATTATTGCGTGAGGGTGTGACAGTCTTTGAGAAATGCACCATCACATGGGAATTCTGGAGACCTGGTAAGACACAAAGTATATTGCAGTGTGCTTAAAGGGTACACAGAGTCAGACAATGAGGTCTGTATTGGACAGTGATTCACTCTGACCTCATTACCTCCTTGCACGCACACACACACACACACACACACACACACACACACACACACACACACGCACGCACTAAAGGATGACTATGAGAAAGCAGGTCATCTATCTTTCCCTTCCCGTTTCAGTACATCATTAAATATATCCCTCCTTACTTAGTTTTATCAAAAGATGCGACAAGGAAGGAACGTTGAAAGATGAATGAAACACATTTTTCCTGATTCATTCTTTCAATCATGCTTGTTCAGTGGACGAAAGCTCAAGTGGAAATGGGGGGGAATGCATGCTGATGACAAATTTTTGTGCTTAGTGCGACAATGTTCAGAGCCGGACGGCATCTGATACTTCAGTCTGGGTCTCACACTGTGCCGCTTTATCAGCCGAAGCAGGAACGCGACCAGGAGGAAAGGTATAGATGGGTATCGGAAAATATTTTAGCTTTTGGCTCGATCTCAATCACCAGGGTGTGTGGGGTCAGCTGGAGAACAGCGGGCCTGATGCTGGTAGGGATTTATTGTTTTATTTGATTTACTGACCTGCTTTTACATTATTGTCTCTTCATTACTTTCAATCATTCGACTGCCACAATGATACTGTTAAGGGCACTCAGAAAATCACTTTCTGGTTGCTTTCTTTTAATCTCAATGAGACTTCCTCCTGGTTAAATAAAAGTTTTGTTGATCCAGGGTTTTGAACATATCCCACTATTGCACTCGCTGCAACCCATGCTAGTCACTAACAAGATCAGGCTAATGTCTAAAATAAAAATATTCTGCATGTGCAGAATCTGTGCATTTTAAATCAGAGATTTAGTCCCTTTATTTTATCTGTGTGGATTATTTTCTACACCGAACAGGTTGGCTTGTCTTCTGCCAAATCTTCAGACTTAAATACTGCAGACAACAGGCACCACAAAAGATTCTTAAAAGATATTGCACAACACAAAAGAACAAAACATATATTTCTGCCTGAAGGAGAAACACTTCAATGTTATTTTTACTATTTGATCTCAAACAAACAAGTTTATTTTTCCTTTGCATAGACCATAAAAAATAAAATGGCATTATCAATGCAAGAGGACTGTGGCTCCATGACCCAGAATGGGCTGCGGGGAGGTCAAGTGGCCTCATTCTATCTGCTTTCATGCAATTATTTAATTTCAGCAACTTCATTTTTCCATCATTACTATCTTAACTTTTCACAGAGTTGGGCATACAAACAGGGGGTGGTAAACAAACACAGAAGCCGACCAATTACCCTCACAAACATCACCACAGACCCTGTAATCACCTCAAATGCTTTCGTCTCATTTTTCACATCATATTGATGTAAAAGAAGGAGACAGGGAGAACATTGTTTCTGCTGAGACAAAAAAAGAGCGTTGTCAAATGGCGATGACGAGGACAAAGATCCGAATAAAACACTGCCAGTATTCCAGCTGTGACTGATGTCCACTGTTTTGAAGCACACACTTCAATTACAGCCCGCAAACTACCATTTATGTTTAGTCAAGATGCACTAATGTCAATCAGAGGAAAATGCCGTGTTTTGTTTATTCACATCATATATATTAAAGGATTTTTGTTTGTGTTGTTTTTTAACCAGATATAATTTCACGTTTTTTACTTCTGGTCAGATAGCAAGACTAGAAGTGAAGACTGTGCATGTTTAAAGCTTCACCGGCCCCAACAATTTGCTTGGATGCACACGCACAAGCACACAAACCCGTACTACAAGGTAAGTAGTGCAACAAGGCAACGTGTACGGGTGTGTTGGTGAGTTGGAGAGTGAGACAGAAGGCAGAAAGCCCAGCAGACAGACTGACACACCCAGAGAGGCAGATAGAAAGAGAGCTGGAAATGTGACTGACAACTGTGTGAGAGGGTTTGACAGAGAGAGAGATGGAGATTATGTATTAATGTGTGACAGAATGTGTGTTCCTCATCCCCATCCCCCAACACCTCTCCCAGGCAAACTGCTATAATCCCAGCAGGGCAGGTCAATGACCCGCTGACCTCCACCCCCTCCGCCCCTCTGCAAGGGGGTCAAAGATCAGCCAATCAGAAATGCCTGTCGAGGTAAACAGTTTCCTTTTACTGTGAGCGGTAAAACTCTTTCCTCACAGATAGAAATTAACTCACAGTAGCGGGATTTACATGTGAATCACATGGGTTTTTGAAGGAAGGCATTAAAGGAAGGAGGAAAGCTAAGGTGAAAGAAAAGCAGGGAGGATTGCGGGCAGCCAAGCCAAAAAGGAGGAAGGAAGGAAAGAAACATGTCAGCATTCAGCAGAAAACATTACATCATCATAATGGCAGCTTTCATGGCCATGTAGTACATTTTATAATCCAATATCAAAGGGTTTCTGTGGATGAAGTGGTTGCCCCTGAGACAGAAATACATTCATTCATGCAACATCTTTCTTATTATGCCTCCCAGGCTTTTATTTTTTCATTTGCCACATACCAAAAACTCTAAAGAGGTAAGCTTTCCCAAATCCTTGCAGAGACGGGATGACTTCTACAGCAGCAGCTAATGAAAAGTTTTACTCCCACTCTAAAGGTCGGTCCAGTTGCATCTTTTTTTAAGTTACCAATTTCCTTCTCAGTTAGTGGCCCGAGTCTGTTATTGATCCCACTGCTTACATAGTGGGAGTAAACATGACTTTCAAGCTCCATTTCTTCTGTGGGGACACACTATTTGATGCTATTTGGAGTACACAGCCAGCCATACTCTGATGCTCTGGCAGTGAAGCTACACAGGAGGCTGACAGACGGTTTTAGCCTGTGGGCTGATGAGTCAAAGCAGCGGGAAGTGCAGAGGGAAGAAAACTTTACCCACCTGTGTTGTGAACATGGCTGCCGGTGCCGCTCTGCTGAAACCGCTCCTCAGTCTGGCAGCTCTGGTCCCTGGTTGCAGAGTGGGTTTCAGGCAGCAGAGGGGGAATGGGCTTCCACAGAGGCTTGGCCTGGGCAGCAGAGTTTTCCTGGGCATCTATTGGATCATTCTGGTCCAAGTTCTCCGTCGGCACCTCAGCTGAAGCGGAGGTCTGGACTGGGGATTGTGCAGAAGACTGGTCTCCTTCTCTGGGTGCCGCCTCCTGTGGTGGGTGTTGGGTGTCTGACTGGAGCTGGCCTTCCTCCATCTCCACCTGACCACCACTCTGTGAGACCAAAACCAGAAAACCATGAAAACACGAGCTACGGGAAAGGAAGGACACATCAACAAATACAAGGGAAAAAGGGACTTAAGAGTAGAGCCACTATGTGTATGACTATTAAGCCATTATGGTGCCTTTGTGTTTCGAATCATGAAACAAAAACGTGTTGCTTTCAGTCCAACAATCCCAGTGTCCCTGGGTCGAAACTGTGGGTGGTGGGAAAAGCAGAAGGTAGTGCTACAGTAAATGCTTTCTTGATGCTACCACTGGATGGCGCCAGAGTCAGAAATCTTAAAATTCAATATAGTGACTTTAAGAAAGAAAGACACTAACAATCTAGTTCAAATTACTTTAAGCATATTGTGATTTTAAATTTTGCCAACATGAACCTTGTATTGTGAAGTATGACGATCCAGAACATAACCATTTCCCTTTGTCTGAAGGAAATAGTCACCTACTGACTAGAAATACTAAAAAGTAATACATAAACAAACACACACACAGAAAATCTTATAAATGATACATGATCATGAATAAATAAATACTGGCATAAATCCAACAGAGGAAAGAGTGTCCATCACAAACAAAATTAGTTTTCAGCCATGCTGGGAAAAAAAATATATTGTTGAGCAGAAAGAAGGGTCACAGTGGGTGAGAAACAGAGAGAGAGAGAGAGAGAGAGAGAGAGAGAGAGAGAGAGAGAGAGAGAGAGAGAGAGAGAGAGAGAGAGAGAGAGAGAGAGGCCGTCATGTCTCCTGAGCGTCCAGAGATTTTGTAGGGGGACATTAACCTTGTCGCACACAGCCACCCTTCAGCAGATAAGTGACTCCACACCAACCCATCAGTGTGCACACATACATCTGTCTCTCTCTGTGTGTGTTTGTGTGTATGGAGCTGTGTCTCTTGACCAGGCCTCCTTTCTCTCTAAGTCCCCAATCTTTCTCCCCCCCTCACACCCACCAATTTATCCTCATTTTCTCTCTCTGTCTGTGTCTGTCTCTCTCCCTCGTCGTGTCCTCGCTGCCCTTGAAGAGGGATAAATGACTCCCACCGTTCAGGCACATTACAGCACATCACCACAGGACACACAGGCCACTTGGACGCACACGCACACATGCACACAAGCACATGCGCACACACATGCATGCGACATAATCAAATGAGTACAAAATAGCTTACAACACACGTAACTCATTATGGTTGATAACACTAACAGCCTGTGAGTGATGAGATGGGAAAAATAAAATAAAATAAAGTGGGAGCTATTTTATCAAAATCTCTAGATTTATATGGCAAGAAAAGAAAACTTCAACATCTTGACTGCCCAGTGCACAAGTAAAAAGAAACCTAGGGGAATGCCACCATTCAGTGAGTATGAGTTTCAGTCAATTATCGAGTATTCACACTTCTTATTAACTTTTCATTGGAAGGGGATGAGCAGGAAGCATGAGAAAGGGCCCTGATTAGAGTAGGTGGACTAGTCATGAGATTCCACTTTCTGCTCTGATAGGTGAAACTTGGATTAAAGAGGGTGGATTAGAATTTTAATGACTGGTTATTTAACATTATCCATTTTCCACAATTATAAAACTGGGAATATACCTTACGTCAAAGTACGGTCTTGTCTGTTACTTTCATTATGATTCTTATTTGGAAGTAAAGTGAGACCATAATTAAGATAACTTCTGAACAAACTACTTGCATTAAATGAGCACCTGTTTCTGTTGTGAATTATGATAAGATAAGATAAAACTTTATTTATCCCCAGTTGTGGAAATTTGGAAATTATGCTGTATACTCATCAGCCAAGCATCACACGCACGCACACACGCAAGCACACACACACACACACACACACACACACACACACACACACACACAGTGTAAAACCTGACCATTGCATGATGAAAGTTTAAGTAACAAGTTGCACAGGTGGGGGTCAAGCTGGGTCTGAACATAAAGGAAGTGTGTTTTCCACAGTCTGACAGTGAAGGGAGTGAGACCGGAAGGTAACATCCAGACATTGTTCTCTTGTTTTGTTTTTTTTCCAGTACCTGTCTGCGGTGACAGTGAGAGCTCTTCCTCCCAGCTGACTTCTGGGCCTTCACCATGCTGCCAAGACTGGCCTGCGGCACCACACGTTCACTACCAGCACACACCTGTAACCTGCAACAACACTCCAAATGAGCCAAAGAAGGGCTAAGAATAAGAAATGACAGACGCTTCTCATGTCTCATGCTTGCACTGTCGCCAGCTGTTGCCTGCAACAAATAAAACTTTTGCTAAGATCTGTCATGAACTGTACATTACATGTTGCTGCACTACAACCTGCTGCATCATTGATACTTGTGTATGTAAGGAAAAAGAGAACAATGCAATGGTTACATACAGTATGGCATCAATGAGGCTCCACATGGACCTTTTTTAAGATTTGAAAGCAATGGAAATGCTGACGACATGTTCATTCTCTTAATGCAAAATTCTTGTGTACCACAATGCAATAAAAATACAATGCTGACCATAGGTATGTTTTAGTTTGCTGCTTCTACACTGTTGTTATATGGTGACATCTACAAATAAACCAACCAGATGCTTTTTCATTCAAAGAGATTAAATTAATGTAAGTTAAAAGAACTGGAAAACCAGGTTTTTCAGGAGAATCAAAAACAATACTACTTCTGTTGGCAAACTGTACACCCACAACACAATTCTGTGCGGACATTGTGATAGCATGTATAATAAGAAAATACACAGTAAACATAACTGCTTTGTGTGTTTACTGGCTGTAGAGCGCTTGGGTGACAAATTGGATCTAAATATAATACAGAACTGAATATTTTAAGGTCACAGTAAAGGTTTCCCACAATGCTAATTTGGCTGCCTGCCATATTGCTGGCACGACAATTAATCCTATGTTACCTGCACCATTATTCTGCATGAGGCATACTTTCCCTGTGTGCATTTAAAGTGAGTGCACTGGCCTTCCTAACATAGCTTATGCTAATGGATATATATATATATACTTTTCCCTGGGCACCTAACAGTGCTAGAAACACTGTTACAGCATATATATGTGGATCTGCATTGAAAATACTGCAAGTAATTTTATGCAAATAAGTACTGCTATGATGTAAGTACACCAGGCACTTCTACTGAGACTGAGAACCTTCCTCTGAAATACATACTGTGAGTGGGCATCAACGGATATCCACCTTATTTCTGGTATATTAGAGAATGTGTCAGGATGAATATTTTACCAAGTTTTGATTATGTTGTATCCCCGACTGGGCAATACATAAAAGGTCTCTGGGACAAATGTACAGTCTTGGTATGAAAAGTAATCTATGAACCCACACTTATTAAAGTAGATAAGACGTTCAACCAAAAAATGTGAGTTTTATTTTATGTCATTTCATTATATGACAGCATCACTGGCTGACACAACATTTTTTTTGCTTCCCTCTAGTGGCGGCCAATGTTAAAACTCAGCCACATGCACCTGACACCACACTAATACTTCACAGGTTCAATATTCATGCTTCAAGTGCACTGTGCATGCTGAACAGTCTCACTGTTTTCTAATTTGTTTTCCATGGTCACATCTACTAGAAACACAAGACCAGCATTAGCTGACACCAAGGGTAGTTCACCAACTGATAACTGTCGACTTTAAGAACCTGACATTTTCTTTGTCCTGTTTTGTCAGTGGCTAAAATTTAAATAATCCAAAAGTCAATCCAAGAGTCAGTGGTCTACTTAGATGAGCTGCGACTGACAGGTCCTTAATGCAGTTTGGACCACTGGTGTCCCAGATTTGTGGAAAATTTGGAACAAGAAGACACAAACACCAGACAACTGAGCAGAATTTGAGAAGGTGAAAGCACTGTTCTTTAATAAAAAATCACATCTGTTCTAAGGCTGGGGCCAGCATACATATATTAATTCTGCGATTTTATGGTAAACTATCATGAAGTAGTAAATACATAAGCTCAGAGCTAGAAATGCTCATTGTGCCTCACAACTAAAGGGAAACTAAGATTCAAATATGAAATGTAATCTCTTTAAAACTCAAGTAAAGTGAGCTGCAGAGCTTGAGCCTACACCTACAGTGAACTTCCAACAGAGTAAAAAGTAAGCGTGGTGGGGACCTCAGATGCCTCCATGATAACAGCCAATGTCACCTGCAGGGGAATATCCCATTTGCAGCGATTTGTAGTTCCACTGAATTTGCAGCAGAGGGAGACAAAGCTTGTACTAACAATGTTTTTCTAGTTGAAAAGTTTTGCAGTCTGGTGAGGTCTCCAAACAACATGACACAGAGCAACACACACAAGCAGCCACAGGGGGGTTGCCCCAACGCAACATATGTCATCATACAAACAATGTGAATTTGCGGTACTGTTTCACTATGGCATGCACACATGTGGAGATCTGCCTGGTAATTGAAGTCGCTGAAGCAAAGAGGAGCAGGTGAGATGATTATGAATGAAAACTAGAAGGGCACTCAGAGAGCGCAAACATCCACCAAGGTCGATAGTCCACGCTTCCATGATATGCAAATCTGGAAGCACAACCACTATATACGTATGGATGTATTTCCAAAAACATTAGAATTTCACATATGAATATGAGGAAGAGTACAATCAGCTGCATAACACCTGTCTATTCACATTTACATAGGTCCACCTTAGTTTGAGAAAAAAGTGTTACTGGCTTCTGCTGGTATTACAGTTGTACCAGTTCTCCATGAAAACACTGTCCCCAGGAGCTCCATAACAACTGTGTCCTGTATGAAGTTTGAGCAACTATGTGTGGATGTTACACCAGAGGATTGCTGGTACCATGAAGGCGGATTGTGATATGGAGTCATCGCGTTTTTAGTATTGGCTGTGTTTTGTCACTACTGAACTTTACTTCCATCTACTGGATTTGAAGGTGGCTTTTATTCCACCAAGTCCGAATGCACTATATCTTGCAATTTGAATAAAAATGAAAGATAATTTGTGGACCCACCCTGTAATTTTGATTTGCTCCAAACTTTGGTGGGTTCTTCCTGGACCCTGCTACACACCACCACCAAGCTTCATGAAAATTGGGTTGTTTTTCCATAATTTTGCAGACAGACAGACAGACAAACAAATCAAAAACAAAACCTCCTTGGCAGAGATAACAACAACTTCACTAACTTAATTACCTGCCAGAACAGTGTCAACACGTAGCCACTGTTTACATGAAAAGACAAAGGTCAGATTGCTCTTGTGGCTCTAAAATGGGAAATGAAATACTTTGCAAGGTAACAGCTGTGTAAATCATGTTATCACACAGGTATGGTCCTGAACATAGTGGTGTCAATGTGATTCCGCAGAGTTTTTGCAAGAAACTAAGAACAAAAAACATGACTGCACATGTGTTTTCTCAGCACTTGACTTGAAACTTGGTTTTCCATACCTTCTCTAATGATTGGATCTAATGTTAGAGTCACAGTCCAACGTGATCTTTAGTCATGGTGGCTTGGCAATTGAGGGTAAGTCACTTTACTTTATGGTCGACAGTCATTATTGACAACTGCAAACATCACACAGTGAAATTACATACAAAATGCAGTTGTGTCAGTTGGAACAATAACATTTGTGCATAATAATCTTTGCAGTAATATTTTAAGAAAGCCAGGCATAGATGTTTATAACATCTTGGATGGACATGAAAACACACGGGCATTTGCAGCCCACAGTCAGAGTCAAATATGCAATTAACAATTTTCGATGGTAAACCAGGTCCAACCACAGATCAGAAATCAAACAGGTTTGATAATACTGAGGACATAGTAAAGATGTAACCTTAGAAGAGTAGACAATGGGACGTTGGTCTGTCAGGAGTAGAATGCAGTAGCGGTCCAGACTAAACGTGGATGATGAAAGTTGCTGTTAACTTGTGTCATACCTCACTAATTCAGCAGATATCCTATACCTCAAACCACAGTTGAATCAAAGTCTGTGTGATAGATGAAGACACAGAGAGATGCTACAGGTGAAGTATGATTTAGGGACTTTATTCCTGACCCATTTCTGAGCACAGGTTTTCCTTGTTGAAATTTAACTGTAATGAAGACAATTAATTTCTAACAGAGCTATTAGATAAAAATAATTTATATTCTAGCAAAATTAAGTGCAGGCATATTAATGCATTATGCACCTTTCTAGGTTCTATTTATATCAGGGGGGAGATTAGCACTAGCCATTAACTATAATGGGAAATTAGGACTTTGACCGGAAAGTCTGCCTACCCTACTGACTACTGCAGCAACCTCATTTAAGGGTTGTATTGCTTTAGTCCAAAAATAATGTTAATTTTTTTAATGCTTAAAGGCAATGATAAATTTCAAACTCAGGCTTAATTATCTCTTTCTTAACCCTCTACATCGGTCTTAGCTGTGAGTGTGAGCTTGAGTGAAATTGACTCTCTATTGTGTGTTAGCTTGTTAGCTCTGTGGCCCCTGATGACCTGTTGAGGCTGTTTCTCAGCATTTCACCTCATGCACGCTGGGAAACACTCAAGCACCCTGTCATCCTGAATAGGAGTAAGTGGGTACAGGGAATATATATGGATCAGAAATTTCAGACAAAAGGATACTTTGAAGATGAAAAACTGCCAATGAAAACTTCTGTGCATTTGGGAGCATCTTGGTAAAACAGAGCTTTTGCAGAAGTCAATGAGCCTAATTCAAGAACATTTTCCTATTCTTATCCTTAAACCCAAGTTTGCTCAAACGAGTGTTCCAGTCAAACTCCCTCAACTGCAAAAACTTAAACATGAAATGCTTGTTTGAAATGAAATGCTCGTTTCAGCCTGATGTATGTCACAGAGGAGGCGTGTAAAGACGAACTTTCACACTCCAGGGCTTCAAGTCCGGCTGCTACGAATCAGCAAAGACAAAACTAATTTAGCAGTTTCAGCAGTCACATAAGAGGCCCACTTTGCTATTTAGAATATTTTGTTTTTTGTGTAATTAGAAAGTATTAATTGCACAGCTCGCAACAATGTGTCATCAGAGCAGAGAAGTAAAGGGCTAGATATAAAGAGGGAATGACTCAGGCCACATTAATTTATGCGAAAGAGAAGCGGTCCGTGACCAGTATGTGGCAATCATGGGGATGTTGGATAAGAGAATATTATAGTTTACAGCAGGTGATTTACACAGTCAGGTGCAACAAAGAATGATACTGGCCAGCGACCTGCATAAAGAACCTGAGGCAGCTGCTGAGTGGATTTCCCTGTCAGTTAGTGCTCAGAATATGCCAATAAAAATAATTTAATCTAAAAAAAAAAATAAAACAACACAAATTGGATCATATAATGAACAGAATTCATTTCAGTTACATACTTTAACTTATGACTTAATTCGTCTGTATTAAGGCATCATAATTCTTAGGTCAAGAGTGTTTTTCCCATTTTATTACTTATGAATTTTTATAATCACTTGTACATGCCATTTAACAACAAACTGTTTATATGAGTAGGTCCTGCATGGGCAGAATGAGAAAGGTCTGTCACAATCACAGCAACAAACACTACTTTACTGCCTTCATTTACATTTACAGCGGCATTTTTATATGATAATCAACAGCTAGGTTTGTCTTAGGATTTGAAGTCTTGTTCGAGTGCGCCGTGGCACAGAGAAGGTTGCAAATCCCAACCGAGGACCAGGAGCAGCCTAATTACTTTGTTCAGAAGTGTTTCATAAAAACCTGACAGGCAGTGGTCTGCCGGTGCTGACCGAAGCTTAAAAACCCCAGTGTGGACGACCGTCTGACAACATACTGTATACAACACTCTCTTAACTTACTTCTGAAGAGGATTTATGCTCTACAAAGGTTTAAAACAAACACATCGTGCCACACACACACACACACACACACGTGCCAATAACGCACTCGCACACAAACACGAGGGACTCTCCCGTTTCCGTGGCAACAGACAGACGTGGTTGTGAAGTGGTGACTCCCGTTCTGAGTCAGGTAATGAGAGTGAAGGCGTCCTGGGCTCAAAGTGAGGATTTGAGGATGGTTGGCACCCATAGTCCGAATCCCAATCCATGTTCCACACTTACTGCTTACACTGGATGCTGTGATGTTGTCGGATAAGAAATTCCGACCTCAGATGCCTCCATATTAATTTTTCTTTGCAAATGTTAAGTTATTCTACATTGACTAAATGCCAAAATAGTCTTTTCTGTCCAAACTTAAACTTACTCATGTTTTGGTGTTAAATATTTGGAAAGCTGTGCTCACTGGTGTCCAGACCATTGATTTGAAGAAAAAACATATCCGCACGACAACTCAAGAAAAAATGAGATTGCTCTAGAAGTCCCATGATGTGCTGCGGAAATGTTATTCTCTGCTCTACACAGGCTGAAAGACCAATTTCAAAAGATCGATTGGGGGGAAAAAACAGATTTGAAAATAGCATTTCCTTCTTTCCTACTCCGTACTGAGCTTAGTAACAACTTTTGATGATGAGAGTAATGCTGAGAAAATAATACTTAATACTGCAAAAGATGAATAAAATAAGCCTCTGTTAGAAATGAATGGGGGAGATGTGACCTAATGCCTGAGGCAAAAAAAAAAAAAAAAAAAGATAAAAATCTGAGACTGACCATCCTAAGAATTTATCACTTCAGGCTAAAAAAAAAAGGCCATACGCAGTTATAACCCTGATCAATTCCCCTGCTGCCCAGCAACTGATCCGGCTTCATGACTCACTCCGTCAGTAACCCTTCAAATAAATCTATAATTTCCAAATGTAATACTTTCATGATCATGACACATTAAAGTGTTTATTTTCACATACAAACCATCTCAGCAAAAAATCCACAACCTTTCCTTAGTATCTCACAAATACACCTGCTGATGTCTTCCTATGTTACGTATTCGAGAAGCAAATATCTTTAAGTTCTATCTCCAGTAATAATCCATAGTGAATTTTGTGAATATAAGGCAGAAATCAATTTGTAAAAGCATTATCCCTTTTGGGAACATCTCTTATTTTTGGAGACAAATCTCCATTTGCCCTTTCCGAGGCAACAAATGAGGTGAATCAATGTCAGAAGAGCAGAACTTTTTCTGTGAGGCCTCCGCTTCTCTGCTCTCTACCTAAGAAAGAAACTTCAGCCATCGTGTTTCGTCATGTCTGAGTATGCAGGTATGTACTGAATGATATGCATACATGCATATTTCTGTGGTTCTAGAGCCAACTGATGTGGGCCTGCAATCACCACTGCCTTCTCATCGTTATTTCCGCTGCGTGGAGGCGGTCTGACAGGACTTCCTCCTAATGGAGGGACTCCACACTCACTCATGATGCTGACTGCTGGCAGACACACTAGTGATACCACCTGACCACAAGATAGGATGGGAACAATAATGTGTCCTACTGACAGAGTTCCCCTGTGCTTAAAAATATACCTTTTCCCTGGGCATTTTGTACACACAGTATTACTGAATGTTCATGTTCTGTGTCTCTGAGCTTTGACTCCCTCTGGTTCTCCAAATGTTGGCAAACTAGGAACTGAAGCTGACTGTCATGTCATCACCATCTACTTCACGAGTCAAGATCTTCAAGATCTGTCATCTGACATGTCAACACCTTCTACTTGACAAAACAAGACAAAATGCAAATATAGAAAATACTATATGGTTACAAAGTACACTTGTATGTCACAAAAAAGTGAAAAGATGAAGCTGTATTATGATGTTGCATATCTAGTCTAGACCACCACCACATCTGAAAGCAATCACTCCACATACACTACACACATAAAGCACATTCACTAAAATTACACTACAGCATCTCTGTACCCAACAACAAGAGAAAACAAGCAGAAGAGTAAAGCAAATTTACATCTTCGCTTTGTGTGGAGTTAAAACTTCGGTGAAGTTCGACTGGCGATGTCGCAGCCTCAGCCAATAGCAATAAAGTGTGTGCGGTCGACCCCACTTGGCTGTCACTGTCACATCATGCACTGCCCACATTCAGTGTGACAGGTTCGCCTTGGCAGGCAATGCCCATTCGCCTGCACATGTGTGACCGTGCCCTCACTAACATTAATCACTGTGGCGACAAATCATACTCTACACGGATTTCTTTGGAAACTGGGAAATACCTGATAAGTCCACACGCACACACACAGACACACACGCAGAGTTGTGTGCACACACACACTCCCAACATTACCAAAATACTGAAATGCCAGGAAACTCCCAAACAGCAATTTTCAGTTTCTACCCAGATTCGATTGCTCAACAAAGTTTACAAAACTGAAGCATACAGTATGCTGTTTTAAGGGTCTGAAATAAGCTCCATTCGTTTTTCTGTGATAACTTTCATCACACCACCAAGGCAGAACACACTTGGTGGCAGAACAGCGGGCACCAAACAGTTGGCTTTGACTAAATTTGCCACTAGATCTTCAAAACCCGATATAAAAGGAAATTCTGCAGTGTACATGTGTCGTTGTCAAAGCAGGCGCACAGCACGTGAGCAAGGTAAAGAGATGCAGCAGCAGAGTGTGGAAGAGGAACACGGACACAGATTTAAATAAATATAGCCATGGGAGATACATAATGGGCATTTTCAGGCCAGGTGTGGATGCGCAGCCTATGATCTTTGAAATCAAGCCTCTAAAATCACATGCAAAAGTATAATTAAGCACTGTGTACGGTGAAGTCAATAAGAGGCAAAAAAGCAGTAATTCCCGTGATATTCAAAGAGCAGTATTGAACACATCTTCTCCAAGTAATCGAAGCATGTTCTGTCACAGTCGACAGAAAGTAGGGCCTTGTTGGAAGGTGGAGCTGTGCTGGGAACAGTGTTCACCATCACCACTGACAAAGCATGACAACAGTTTAGGTTAGGCTGGTGTACGTACTAACTGGTCTGTGGCTCTTGAAATATCTGAGCGCAGGTTCCTGGCTTGCAGGTAATAAGCCTAACTGGATAACTAGTGCAGCTGACTTGCTTACTGGCTGTCTGACACTGACTTTGCGGCTGCCTGAGTGAATGGATATCTTATTGTGCCTCTGTCTTCCTTGCTGACAGGTTACAGGTTAATGGGTTTGTTGAATGACTTAACTTGTACATTGGCTTGATGAGGTGACTCAGTGACTGAACACAGCACTACATCATTAAACTGACTGAATCATGCAGTGACATCATTGAACTGTTGCAGTCAACAGCCACTCTGGTTAAAAATAAATAAATAAATAACAAGAAAAATTATATCTGGGAAACTTTATTAAGGAATAGCCAGACAGTGTTGACTGCTGTTCTAATAAAGAAAGACTTATCTCGGGTTGCTATAACCCCAAGTCTTATGGGATAATGGGAGGCCACCTAAGGCAGTCAAAAGACTTGCACATGTTATGTATACAAACAATAGTTTATATATGGAACAACAAATATAAAGTATTTGAAATACGCAGGGTGATTCTATCAACTTCAGGCTAGTCTTTCTTTCCATTTTATTTTAGTTCCTTATAACCCACTTTGTTATCTCTACTCATGTCCCAGTTACCCGTTCATATTCCTCCTCAAGGTTAGACTAGCCATCTCTGTTGTGTCAGAATTACTCTTATTCCAGTCAGACAAACATAAAATAACAGCCAAATGCACGTGTGAAGTTGCAACAATGAACCTTGAACTGCACCTTAAATTATTAAAGATAAAACTCTCCTCAGACTCAGGCCTTCTGGGGTGAATCTCTACCTTAGGGACAATGTTTCCAGGGTGCAGGTAGCAATCTCTATTCCTTGATTTGCACCTGTGCCAATACACACCCGTAACAATACTTAATACACAACCTGACTGCACCTGCAGCCTTTTTAACGAAGCACAGGAAGTGGGCACTGCCATCTACATTAAAAAATAAAGTTTATGTAAACATATAGACTTAGCCACATTAGGCAAGATTGAACTGCATGTCTAATTAAACTGAATTGCAAAAATCAAAATGCTGTGTATTTGCACTATTGTAGTATATTGTGTTGCAATACTCCCCAATTGCTGCAGTTTAACATATTTATTCATTTTAATTCATTCTCTTAAAGTCTGTCTTTATATTTTCTTGTTTACCACTGGCTACATTAGATCACATCATGAGAAGAGCTGTGATGGTTCCAGCATTTTGCCAACCGGCATAATTGGTTTTTTTTTTTTTTTTTTTTTTTTTTTTAGATACATTTCCCCCACAACGTCAATCTATAACTGATTTCCGTGCAGACCAGACCAGATTTGCACTTTCTATTGCGAGGATTTCTGGACTTTCTGCCTCGTGAGTAAGTTCTCCGAGCTCTGGTGGATGAAACCATGCGCAGTGCCCAAAAGCGCAACAGCAACAAATAAAACGTTCCTGGATAAAAACGCCCTGCTCATCTCCATACCAGAAACGCGTGGCGCGCTGTGGATGTCATAAAAACGACGCGGGTGTGTATCCAGTGTCCGAGGCATAATCCAACCTTATCCTCTGCGCTGTTAATAAAGGTTTTACGGTCATATCATCACGATCCAGTGGAAAGACGTTTATCCACACATGAGCGACTCCACAATAGCCACATGCACCGAGCACCATGAGGGAAGGACCGGACGGATATACTCCTCTCCGGCTGGCCTGTCGAGCACTAAAGCAGGTTTAACCAGTGTGTGCACGCATCCACTTACGCATCCCAGGCAGGGCGAGGGAAACCTAACCATCCCGAATAAACTGCGCGATCTTCCGTGTTGATACACAATCCCAAGTCGGTGCACTACTGGAGAGTGGAAGCGCACGGCGATTGCTGCCGCCCGGGTCCGTGTCTATTGGTTCCCTTTCAGCTGGGGCAGCGTCAGCACACATACACACACATACACACACAGTCTCCATTTGCAACTCCATCGCCCCCCATGGGCGTGCGAGGCCGCGGGCTGTGACGCAAATGGCACTGGGTGATTTGCAAATGACATATCTTCCTCAATCAGTGTCGTCGCCGCGGGGACTGGTCCAATTCACCAGATATTACACGCAGAAATATCCCACCGATGGTGGGTGGCGAGTAAATAAAGGCGGATGAGCAGTTGGCTCTACAGGGATGCGGTTGCATAACTCAGGAAACTTAATAAAAATGTGCACGGGGAGAGCGATGTGCAGTCTCCGTGGCTGATGTTTTGTCGTTGTTTCGAGTTGATCGTGATGGCCTGTACCATAACACTCACGCGCACGAATCAGTCTTCGACTTTTGGTCACAGGAGGAACCAGGCAGAGCGTATTCACAGGGAACCGAGTGGCCTCGCTATGGTGGATGTGTGGTGGCCAGTGCTAGGACGCATGCACGTAGCTGACGGGGAAAGACAGGACAGCCGGAGTGGGACTTAGGACCGCATTCACAGGCCATAAAGGGCCCGCATGAATACTATTGTGCTCTTTTATCCAAGAGTCCCCAACTATTTACAAAAGGTTGGCCAACACACACAAAAAATATCGCGGCGAAATGGTGGCGGCGGTTACAGCAGCTGCCACAGTGCTCTGCGCAAAGCAGCAGCACAATCATTGCGCAGCGCCGGACTTCCCCAGTTTTGTGCAAACTATGTGATTCGTCCGACAGACTTTTATTTTTTATCTCATTCAGGCTGTCCTCGTCTGGCAAGTAGCGAACCAGAGCGCAGGGCAGTCGCCGTTCTCATGGCACGATTTGCATCGCCCCCCATTATCCCCGAAAATCTCTTTTTACACGCTTATATTGTCAGCCGAAAAACGCCACGATTTTGAGCAACAAAGGGGCAGCTTGACTTGATCAGAGGAAAAGCCAAGTGCAAAATGCACCTTTCAAGCCGTGGAAGAGAGGCCCCTCATAACGATTGCAGCATGGCAGGGGAGTGCGGCGTAAAAACGAGCTAACCCGAATAAAATGCACACAAAGACAAGGTGCAGCATTCCCATAAATACATCCATCACCACTCTGGTGACAACACTAAACCATCTTCGGTCATTTGGGTTAGCCAAGAGTTGGTGAGGATGGCATTATTACGAATGTAAAACGCTGCGTTTTGCGGCTCCGTGCCACCTTTTCCAAGAAGCAGCTTGGCGCACAGGACCGGTGACCCTTCCATCTTTGCGCGTCCTTCTACCGAGCGAAACCACGGACTATCTCATATTTTGACGATTCACTATTGAATAAAACACATCGTAGAAGGTAATTTCCCGTCCGAGGAGGCAAACGCTCCATGTAAAGGCTGCTACAACTCTCTGAAACTATTCCTCTCCCCATCGCGGCCAGGCAGAAACAAGAGGGCGATGACGCCATTTTCTGCAAAAACAACCATGCTCGGGAAGCCAAAGCGAAGGAGGTTTAACCCGCTCCGCAGCCATCCAGTCCCGCTGAAACGGACTAAAAACAAGTCCTTACCTTGTATCTGTTGGATGGGCGGTGGAATAGTGTGTTTGAAGAGGTAAAACTGCGCGGCCGCGGCTACTTCACGTCCGGAGATTGTTTATTTCGCCTCCCAGCGTCCCCGGCTCACTCTGAACAAGTTCGTCTGCGAGCCGCTGTCTTTGTGCACCCAGAGGAGCCTCTCAGCATTAAACCGGTCTCTGCGCAAAGGTGCACCCTCTACCTCCAATTTCAGCTGGAAATGCCGGCACTTTAGGGCGACATTGCGAAAAACGGAATCATCTGACCTCTTTCGATTAAGGGAAGTTTTGTAATTTTCCAGCTTTTGACCAAAGGCCACGGTTGTAACGCTGATTTATCCCCCAAAACGCGCAACCCTTCCGAGGACACGCAGCTCTCCACGAGAGTCCACGACGCAAACGCAAAATAAAACCGGGCTGGATACACCCTCCCAAAACACAAGACTTATAAAACTTAAAAATAGTTTATATCACCAATTAAATAAACTACTTTCTCTTTCGCCAGAGTGACAATTAGAGGACTCAAGTGAAAGTAATATTAAGAAATCTGTTGCCAAGATTAAATGCCATGACACACAGTACGTGTTAAACGGATCATGGGTTTACAGTTTTCTCCAAAAAGGGGACTCACATGTACAGACCACCACAGTCCAACATTTGGTAACATTCCCTCTGAAGAACTGAATTTGAGAAGTTTCTTATCTTTGTTTAGAAATATCAAAAAAACACAAGCGATCATACTGTAACCTTGTTCAGCATCACCTCCTGCACAGTACAAATGTGGGAATAAGTTAATGACCCTTCATTTGGATGGAGACCCACTGAAGTCCATCCTAGGAACCCTGAATAAAACTTTGGCAGCTACTGATAATAAATTCATCTTGTCACAGTGCTGATTTAGTGGTTTGAGTCTCATTTTCAAACCCCATACGCGTTCATGCAGAGTTTGGAAGGCCAATACCAGCACCACTGAGCCAATCAATTATTGACAAAATACCTTCAATGATTATAGGTAACTGTTATGCTAATAAGGTTTATTCTGTGATCACACAGCTCCTCTGTAAACAAATTTGGAAGCATCCAAAACACATTTAAATGTTTTTAATTGTTTGGCAAGGAAATGTAGCGTTAAACAGGAGTTTTCTTAACTCATACAATGTCGTATTTACTGGCTAGCCGTTCTGCTAACGTCGAGAGTTTAGCAGTAGCAGAATTACCGTTAGCGAGCGTCGCGTCATTTATGTAAAATAACGGTTTAGTCTTCCCCTCACAATAACTTTCCCTACGTTTAACTAGCGTATTAACAGCCCAAGAAACCAAACCACGAAGATGGTCAATGTCATGTGATATTACAGCTCAATAAAATAACAGGTGCGCGATAAATTTAACCTTGTGCCATTTCTCACGAAAAGCTAGCTAGCTTAACCGCAAAAGCGCAGCAGCAGCTACAAACAGACCCGCTCGGTTAGCTTGATTTGTTCCGCTGCAGTTCGACTAATTTTTAAAGTTATCATACTTTTTCAAACCAATAACAACAGTTACTGTTGACACAAAACTGTTTACAAGGAAATGCAACCTCTTGATACCAAGTCCTTACCTTGTTTATAGACTGTTTTTTTCGGCCCATCAGTTCTTATCAGCTGGAAGATAAAAATTGAATATGTCAAACACCTGTGACCACATGACAACATAGTTGAATATTAATTAACTATCAAAAGTTAACAAGCCCCAGACCGACCAAGATATTAAGCTACATTTAGCTAGCTAATGCATTCACTAACTAATCTGCATTTTCTGTTGGATGAAAAACGGTGAATATTAGGGGGAAGCTGGCCCAATCGTTTTACTTACAAGGTGATGGTGTGGGTGAGTTTCTGCAGGTGGGGGTGGCGGAGAGGTGATGATAAAAATGCGGGGAATATATCCAATTGATGTGAGAATAATCACATAGACAGATTTGAAGTGACTTGATAAGATGTTTTGGAACCAGGAAAAAAGTGGCGTCAACTGATTGGACAAAAGGCTGTGGTCGAATAATATAGCTTATAAAACTTTATTGGTGCATTAGTGCAATGCTGTGTCACCACAGCTTTATAGAAGCTATAAGTCATTTCCCTCAACAACTGTTTAAACCACTACTGAAAGTGAAATAAGTTGTGACACAAGTATTACAGATGTACTACTGATCAGGGTTGATACAAATGTATAATATAGTAGTTTCATGGGAACAATTTTACACAGTGATAGTGCTTTAACAAGACAAAACGTGTAGGTCTCTGTAACATATGGAGGCCCACTCTACTTCTTCCACATATACTTTGGAAGTGGTGTAACTTAGTATTTAAGTACAATCTCAAAGTATAATATTAGGCCTCCAGTTTGGTAGCATTGTAAGAAAAGGACCCAAATAAAGACTGTATGACTGTGCAGGAAAAGTTTTTATTATTATTATTTTTTTTTTACCAGCTTTCCCCAAATTTTATAGTACTTTATATAGTGTATATTGAGAGTTACAGCATTACCCATTTGGAGTACTAGTATGCAATAGTACTTGTTTTGGCAACTCAGTATGGGCTAATCAATAGTGATTAGCTGCTTGGTAAAACCATGAACAGGATCTCAGGTTAGCTGCTGTCAAAGCAGCCAATTATCCTACCTGTTAACTAATTTTAATGAGAAAACTGTAGCAGCTCAGTTGCTTAAAAATCTAAAATGTAGACAGTGAATATTGCATTAAACTGCAACTGGAACCCTGCAGTTTGATATCGAATGAGAGCATATAAGCATAGTTAAGAGAGTATAGTTAAGTGTCCCACTTGAGCTAAGCTGCAGAACGTGATGACATTTTCATTTGGCCACAATGTGAACTGGTGTGTTACACCTCTAGCAAAACATCCCTCTTATTCTGGCAACATCTGGAGCTACTCACAACAATATCTCGTTTAGCCTCCACGTTGTGCAGCATTGGATAGACGTCACTTATGTGCATAATTGCGCAAAAAATGTCCCGCCTATCCTGAATGCATCCTACAAAATCTCAAATCAGTTCAAGAAAAACACTCAACTCACTGAATGCAAAAGTGGGCAGAAAGTGCGGCCGTTGGGGGGAATTTGAGAAGTTCTACAGGAGTTATAATCCCTGCCAGCTCTTTCCTTTAGGCTCATGAGAGCGCTCAACAAAAGGTGCCCACCACTATCGCCTATACACAATTAACTAAAGCACCAGCATTATTCCATTATCATAAGAATGCTGTTTGCAATGGGGGGAGAAACTCCTCGGCATTCATGGACGTCGCCGAATGGAGCCGAGAGCTTTTATCTTCTCAATTACATGCAGGCTGCATTTATCACACCACCTAGTGACATGTTTGGACACTTTTTGTGCATAAAGATAATTTACACTGTTGATTTAAATAGCCTGTTTATAATTACAGCATGGGCTCCAAGTGGGCCTTGTCTGGAGGGACTGTTGAGGATTAGGGTACAACTTGATTCCAGTGGGGTCCACTTAGTAAAAGACAAACAAGATGAGCAGATTAGACTGATACAATCTTTTGTTTTTCCCCTGTTAGGCTTTCCAGCACGAGCATTAGAGCAGAAGTATTATGATTGACAAATTTGGAGAGGTTATGAAAATCCCCTAACATTCAGCCTAATCAGATTTGTGTTCAAGTTTCCTTCCATCTACGGAAAAGTAAAGTCTATTTTCATTTGCAGACTACCTCGGACGTGTGAGTATCTGTCATCCTTGGATGCTGCACGGTAGCTGCTGTGATTATGAATTCAGCGGACGACCTGTGCAGTAATTGTTCATCCCAGCAGGAGTATCGGAATAACTGAAGACTGAATAAGAGCAGTTCCTCACTTCGACGTTAGCGTCATTTGCTCTGCATTGCATTTCTTCCTGAGTGCTTTTGATCTGATACGCGGCTGATGAGATCTGGGGTCGTGTTAGAGGTAGCTGACCACAAGGTGTCAATGTTGTCGGGAATGTGTTTTTCTGTCTGTCATTTCACTCCATTAATGCAACAAGCAGGGAGGAAAGCAGCGGGTAGAAAATGCCTGCTGGATGTCATGCTCACATAAATCTAATTGGATGTAGCGATTTGTCTGGAGAGCACTAATAGATGGCAGTTGAGCCATCTGTACATGTAACTGTGGCCATTGCTTCAGTGCTGTTTAATATGTTTGCCAAAGCAGGCTCTTTTAGACAGACTTTACACATGCATATAAATATTAGCAAAAAGGGTTCAAACCACACAGTATGTTTTAGGCTGAATCTTTCCTCTGAAAAGAATGATGTTTGGAAATGGTGTGGGCATAGCAGTGCGGAACAGTGATCATGAAAAAATAATGCAGCAGCTCTTTTTGTGGAAAAACTCTCATAACCGTCACCCTCAGATGTGAACGCTGGAGCAATCTGTGGGGCTGCACGCATCAAGGCGCCGATGGCCGCGCAGCGCTGTGAGTTCGGGCCACAGGCCCCTTTGCATTCACGTTTTCACGTGTAATTGAACTTTTCTTCCCTCCCTGCCGAACGAGATTCTGCCTTTGTCTGACCTTCGTCGCACGCAATCTCCTCTCCTCGGCTTAGAGAATTACTGTGAAAAAGGAAGTGTAAGCTCACTTGAACTACAGGACTTGAAGGACAGTTTGACAGCTGCTGTAGTATCAATCAGACGGCTCATAGTTAGCAACCTGCTGCTGACATTGTTCGCATGATTTCCAGCCTAAGCGCTCACCAAGCAGAGAAAAACATCAACATCTGAGTTGAGGCGAGACTGTGATCATTATACCGATTTATTGAGCCTGTTCCAAGCTTCACTGAGTTGTCAGGATAAAACCTGGATCATGGGCCAGCGGTTCACAGCAAAGTTATCTTGAGAACTCAATAAAACAGTGTCATGAAAACCCCAAGATGCTGCTGTCATTAAGCAACTGCAGTCGAAAGCCGACAAGGAAGTGCAATAAAATAAGTGTGATTGATCTTTGGAACAGATTAAATGGCAACTGAAGTTAGAAGGACTGAAATTCTGAATCAGGATCACAGTAGAATCAGGATACATTGTGTATCTGAACAGCAGGAAACATGTTTTAAAGTGAGACTATGTTGCTATCTTGCTTTAGCATTTATGAGGAGTGTTTTGGCGCGAAACGGGGGGCATGTGGGACCATTATTTTCCCATCTTTCTGTGGTCAGCTGCAATCTCATCGTGTTTTTCTTTTTAACTCAGTCTCTAGTCACCACTCTCTGGGGGTCTACAGTCACATCTGACTCAGACGTGAGGGCAAATTAGCTGCTCTCCGCAACAGCGGCAAGAAGCACTCGCGAGGGCTGAGCAGAAGACAATTCTCAGTCATCACGGTTTGCAAAATGTTGCTAAAAAAAAAAAAGGAGCAAAGACAGATAAATGCTGCCAGGTGTGTTTGGTGTTCAGAATTATGTGTGTCTGAATCCCCAGATATTAAATAATGTCATTAGAAGACATTACTTTTTTATTTACAGTACATTTTTATGGTTTAATGTGCAAATGCTGATCTCCAGCCTCCCAGGGATGATAATACAGAGGTAAATGCTGTGCTCCCTTTCTGAGTCGATCTAATGAGCATTAAACATAGCAGACAGGAAATGAAGCCTGTTAATAAGGCGTGAGTTACAATTTTTCAAGATTTACTTAATCAGTAAAAAGATCAAAACGAGCCTGTTTTAAGTATGATGTTAAATGTGTTTGATTTCTCCCTTTAATCAATTAGATATGAAAGATCTAACACAAGACGCAAATTGCTGTCTTGAGGTTTTTGATCAAGAAGATTCAGCAACTGCAAAAATAAATGAAATTAACCAGATACCAAATTGACTTAGTAAATCCTCAGAAGAAGGCCATTCTGTGAGTTTAACACATCCCTTCAGCCTGTAAATGAGGACAAAGAGAAGGAATGCGTTGCTAAAGTTGTTAGTATCAGGAGGAAAAAAAGCATGATTTACATTTTCCTGACTTCTTTTCATAAAGCCTAACAGGTAAGGATGAGTAAAACTGCACAGGAGAGCAAACGCTCAGCGCTGAGCAAACCTCTGATAACTGATCCCCTCCTCAGGCCGGCTGAGGATTTTGTTGAATGACCAGCTAGAGCGGAGATGATGTCTCGGTGGGCCGCTTTCCACTGTAAACAATAACAACATAAAATCAGTGCCATAAAGAGGGAAGGACAGAAAAATGGCCCCGCAGAACAATCTGACTCAATGTTTTATCATGGCTTCCCATTTTATCTATCTTACAGCACATCAGATGGATGTTATCAGAGGCAATTTTGTCTGTGAAGGAATCATGAATTCTCTCGCTGTCGTCCCTGGAGGTCAAAGGTTAATGACGGCTCCATCACTGATGGGGCCTGGTCTGGGATTCAACGTCATGTTACAAGGTGTTAAATATGTGCCATGACAGGGGTTTGAGCCCATATTTGTGATTAAAAAACTGTACTTCCAACTAATACACAGTGTTAAGCGGCTGATAAAGGACTGAATAAAGAATTAGCTTAGTTCCTACTACAGGCGCCAAGAGAGACTCCCAAAAGATCACTTGTTATGCACTTAATTATGTGCCCCGCAAAATGAGTTTTTCCATTTCATTTCCCTGACAACATACAGTGGGTGATTTGCTGCCTGCTGAGTTATAGCGTCAAGAGAACAAATACTGCTTTTGTGTTACCAGCCTCAAAAGCTGGACCTTCACCTGGCAAGTCATCCTGCCGTGCAGAGGAAGCTTCAGAGTCACACACCGAGTTGCTTTCTTTCCTCAATCAAGGAGGATCTGGTTCGATTACACTGAAATTTTAACTTTAATGCAGTACTGTACACTATGTTTGTTGTCCAGCACAACTTGACACTGATTCACAGAAATGGAAAGCCTTGAGTGCTGCTGCACTTTTAAAATTGGCGATAGATATAAAATTAAATAAAACTCAAATTGGCTGCAGCTTTGTGAGGTTTTCAGTAGTACACAGCGGTGCTTTGAGCTGAATGCTAACATCAGAATGCTAACATGCGTGGGAGAAATGTTAACCATCTTACCATCTTAGTTTAACATGGTTTCATGTTTACATTTGCTCCCTAGCACTAAACACTAATGCGACATCATTCTTTTTGAAACGTTAGCCTGATGATCATCAAGGTCATTAGGGTTGATCCTCTGGGGACCATGGATATCTGTATGTTTGTGCCAATCCGTCCAATAGAGACGTTTCACAAAAAGCCTGAAATATTAACCTGCTGGTGGCTCTGGGGGGAAAAGGTCAGGGGATCACCACAGTCAGGAGGATTGATCCTCTTCATCCAACAGCTGAGATATTTTCCGTCTGGACCAAAGTAGTGGACTGAAATCCTGTCAACAAAACTGGACAACACAACTACTCTCAGGCGTCGGCTTGGGAGGCAGATAGGCCTCAGCACAGTTCGGTGTTTTCAGTGATAAAAATGACAATTACAGATGCATCTGGTAAAATGCAAGCACAAAATATATAATTGAAGCTCCTTTGTGAAACACTGACAGCCACAGAATACTTCTCCAGCAACACAAAAATATCATGTGAAAACACCCGACAGATAGTTGCAATAGTGACAAATTTACAAAACAAACATTCATCATCAGTGGGATTTTCCTTCTAATTCAAGAGCTGCATCTTTGATTTACAAATAACACAACATCCACTTTCAATCATTTAATAAAAGCTTGGATATAAGACCTTTTTTTTCTTTTGTTTTTCTTTCTTTTCTTTTTTTTACAGCAAGTGTTCAGTTGTTTTGATGGGAAATCCATTTTCTGATCCAACTGCAGTGAGACTGAATAAGCCCACAACTCTTTTCAAGGCATTTTTCAGACATTCAACGTTCACCGACAGTTTGGATCAGATACAAACAACAACAGTGCGCTGGTTTAGGGGCCAACTCACCATGACTATACTCTTCATCTCCTTTCACTGTAGTTGCCAGAAACACATTTACAAATATATAGATAGCTTTTTTTTATATCTCAAATATTTATATAAATAGAAGTTGATTAAAGATCTGGGCATTATGACAAAGTGCAAAAAAAGGAGGGGGGGGGGGGTTTAAAAAAGGAAACTGTTAATACCTCCAGCAAATAAAACGACACACGACTGCTCTGAAATCAACATCCATGAGCTTTTGTCTGAATTTAAGCTGCAAAAGACTGTAAATTGCTGTTCCTATAAACAGTAAGTCAGGGTGGCATTTCCCAAAAACATCTTAGCGCTAAGATCGCCATCTTTGATCTGTAGATACACGTGAGAGGAGCAGGGGGGGAACGTCTCGCATGAACATACAGTCTCACCTCAACTATGATTTTCAGTCATTAAACCCAGATAAAATATCTACACAATGGTACATCTGTTGGTATGCTGCCTTGAACAGAGGAAAAGAGAAAAGATTTGCCTATTCTGTAGTTGCTGCATTGTTACCCAGTTGACTGATAAACCACGTGTATCTTCAGTGAAATAAAGACCACCAGGCTCGTATCACCAAACTGATCTAAGAGCTATTAGACGATCTCACGCACTGATGAATAAAGTGTCATCATGGGAAGCACTTGGGGAAAAGCACAACACAAATACAGCTGATTATGTACAATTCATTCATCATTAGTGCTTAGATGCTTCTGAGACAAAAGAATAATAATAAAATAAAATAAAAAAACCCCAACAAATTCTAGATGTTATTTCCACTGAAGCAGTTGACAAGTACCAGGTGGGAGCGTCGCTCACAGCTTCACTCTGCCATCAAGCAAATCAAAATGCTTTCAGTTACTTTAGCTTTATCAGCAACACGAGACGAAGAGACAAGGTACTTTTCAGACGTTTTGAAGGCTTGCACCATTTGTTCTGTGACACATTATGGCATCCACGACACCAATTTAAGCAATCGCCTCGCATTTAATGAATTTAACATTTTCCTTGCGTAGACACAATATGACATCCTCAGTTAAATCTCATCATGTACGATACGTGTCACTCTGGAGGCTGTCGTGGCGAGCGTGAATATTCCCACAAAACTTCAGCGTCGTCTCTTCAGTCAGCGCTTGTTTTGGACGCCTGATGCTGCATGGGTGCATCTAGCAGATTTTTAAAAGGCATTACAGGCTCACAGGAATGGCTGTGCTGAATTTTCAGTGCAGTGAACTGCTGAGCCACCCGAGGGGACCTGGCACCAAGCTTGGTGGGTGCAGCTGACAAGTAAATGAATGCATTTTGACCTGGCTTTGATTTTACACACACAACAACCAATTATAATCGCACTGAGACTAGACCAATCGGCCTGGGAAGATAAAAACAGCTTAAGAATATAGCTATAATCTTGAGCATTGGAAGAAGTATGAAAAAGGGTGGAACCACAGGCAAACAGGAATGTGGGGCCCTTTATATGAAAATACTCACCAGGACCTGGTTTCACAAACATCAACCTGTGTTCATTAGCGTGAGCCAAACCAGCGAGTGACCAGAAATGTGAAGAAATACTGGTATTGAAACATGACTGTCAACAGACACTTTGGAGCATCACCTCTTCAGTTTGACGAGATTGAAAGTCGAATGAGATTTAAGTACTGAGGTCAAGTGATGACACGAGCCATCTCCACGGCAACGGAGTAAACTCCATCTGCTGATGAAGGCTCTGACCCGATTTCAAACTACATACTAATTCTGTGCAGGTTTTGAGTATGTAGTGTGTTCACATTGGAAAAGTGTGACTCAAAGTGGATTCAAAAAAAGCCAGCAGGCACTGAAAACAAAAACGAGCTGCTCATTGCTGCAAAAAAATGTACAGAAACTCACAATCACTATTAAATATTTGGAAAAAATATTTTGCTTCCTTGCTTTCCTGCTTGTTTCCTGAATCTGTTCTGTCAGTAGCTTTATAAAGCTGCAGTCTGACTGCAGTGACAGACACCTGACAGCCGTATATGGTATCATTTACTGTTTCCTTGTACAACTGATTCCAAAACGCAAATAAAAACAGAATGCAATAATTTTCCAAATGAAAGGTTTTGCAAAGTGTTCCATCCTCACTTGTGAGCGACTGAGCCTTTCCAGGATGCTCCTTTCATACCCAATCATGATACTATCACCTGTTACCAATCAACCTGTTTACCTGTGGAATGTTCCAAACAGGTGTTTTTGGAGCGTTCCACATCTTTCCCAGTCTTTTGTTGCTCCTGTCCCAATTTGTTTGAAACGTGTTGCTGCATCAAATTCAGAATAAGCTGGTATTTACAAAAAAAATCAATGAAGTTGATGAGGCAAAACAAATACTTTTTTTATATGTCAATATATGTTAATGATGATTAGCAAATGATCACTTTCTGCTTTACTTATGCTTTACACAGCATTTACACACCTTTTTTGGAATCAGCTGTAAACTAAAAACAGTATACTGTAATGATTAGTACATAGTACATACTGTACTATAATCAGTGACGTTTATGGAGCTGGGACACAGCATGCAAACTGTGGTTGAAAGCCTTGAGTTAAGATATTTTTTCAGGCAACATAACTAGCTAGACTTGACTACAATTAGTTATTAGACCTAAAATAAAGTAATTTTTAGAATTGACCACAGGCCGAAATACACAGCAGCCACAGTCCATGCTTTGTGTTTGAGTATTAATTAGTATACAATTTAAAATTTGCTAATGAACACAGTCTTGAAGATTTGAGAAGCCAGGCCAATCTCACCAATATCATTCAACACAGACCAAGGAGGAGGGCACAAACACTTCCTCTCTGTAGCAAAGTAAAAGGGGAAATTATTAATAAATACAAAAATAACAGATATGTACACATTTTCAACAATATGAACTCCTCATAATACTTTCAACATTTCTTCAAAATGCCATAGAAATTATTTTTTGCTCAAAAAGTCTCTGTAGCTCAAACCTCAACGGTCAGTTAGAAAATCCTTTAAGATCCATAAATTATTATACAAAAAAGAAGAAAAAAGATCCAACACCGTAGTAATAATTCCTTTTTGGATGCAAGTCCTGACAAACAAACATGGGTTTGTGTTTCTTGCAACATTTAAAACCAGAACAAGAAAAAAAACAATCAAACTGAAATCGGATATCTTCCTATGTTGAAATACAATGCATTGACGCTGCGTCGTTGGTAACACAGGCTTTTCTTTTCCTTCCCTTGAGTGAACAGATCCTCGTGTGGCACTGCTGGAGACTGCTCTGGAGTCAGTGAGGAGGGAAGCAATGGAAAGCGAGGGCAGTAAGTGCACTTTGAGCACGGGCATGCTGGGATGGACAGGGAGAGAGGGGGAGAAAGGAAAAAAAGAGGGCTGTGAAGATGGAGACTAAGTTGTTTGATATGAAGAAAGATGGACAGAAATATAGAAAAGGGACAAGGTTGAAAGAGGAGGAAAAAGCTGGATAAAACCCAACTACAGCTGCTGTTGTCTCTTCCATCTTTGAGGAAAAGCTCAATTTAAGAGAAAGAGAGAATAAGGAGTAATGGCGGGGGTGGTACAGCAGAAGGCTGAGTCCTACAGTAGTCGTGTCAGTAGGTCCTTCAACCATCTAACTTCCAAAAACAATCACAGACCTCTTCCCCTCTCAGCTGACCGGACACAGCAACCAGGAACACGGTCAACAATCACAACATGAACTCTGGTTGTTCACAAAAACTTGTCTCCCCAGGAGCTGTACAGTGGCGCTGTTATTAATTGCCTTGAAAACTTTGCGAGGCAAATTCCCTTTTCAGAGGGCGAGTTTTTCGGATTCCACTGCCTTGTTCTGAAAAGGCCGCGGCCACAGTGATGCACGGCGGCTTTCCATCAAAATGCTCCATAATTAGAGGTGGAGAGTAGGAAGTGACTACCGGCCAACTGTGTGGGCTCCAGAGTCACAGCGGGTGAACTGAACTGTCATTGGGTAAATAGGGGTGACATCGCCGAGACGAGGCAGCCTGATTGGTGCCGTCAGTGGAAGAGTGGTGAGGTCAAAGGTCACAAACGGTAGTGGCCTGCACAGCTGCCCAACATTCAGTCTGTGAAACTGGTTTCTGTCAGTGATGTAACTTGGCCTGTGGGGAGAGAGAGACAGAGGCTTATTAACTGTAATTTATTATTGATTCAATAATGACTTTTTTTACTGTTTGTGAAGCAACTTTTTGCTTTTAATTAATCACAGCATTCTTATCCCTGTTTTTATGCATCTTTATCTTATTTTTACTATTACTAAGGGTTTTATTTTCCATTAATTTTCAATGATGTTCATTCTATGTCTTCTTTCTGTGAAGCACTTGGTGCATGTAATTTCTTTGATGTAAAGCATTTTGAGCTGAATTTCATCTGTTATTATTATAAAACTTAGCAGTGAGCAACAAATTGAATATGCCATTAAACTACCTTTTCCCACCAAAATCATGACTGAATATAAGGCTGTTGGTGACTCCGGTGTTTGTAGCACTGTGATTTCAGCGTTATATCTGTTATAACGCAGACTGCTAAAAGTTACCAAGGCTAAAAGTCTACAGCCACACAAGCAGCTATGGGAAGCAGCTGTGATTTGAGTGATGTATGAATGTCAGCATACAAACATGCTAACAATGATGATGTTAACATGCTGATGCCAGGGGTGGAAAGTAACTATGTATACTGACTCAAGTACTGTCATTCATTTTCTGCTACTTTATACTTCTATTCCACTACTAATCAGAGGAAAATATGACACTTGTCCCTCCACTTCAGGCCAAGATAAGATGAGACTTCATTTATCCCCAGGGGTAAGGCAATATACAGATTAAAGTAATCAAACTTAGCCTCACCTTTACCAGCTGCAACATTAAAGTGATGTCCTGTACACATGACTGCATCTGTAATTATAATCCAACAGTGTGCATTATCCTGAAACGGGCCATTTCTGCATAGTGAGTACTTTAATTTTGGCACTTGAATTAAAGGTTGATGTTAATAGTTCTGTACTTTTCCTTAAGCAAAATTTTTAACGGAGGACTTGTGTTGTGTGGCTGAGGCTTTCATTGGTTTTGCAGGTACTTGGTCATAAATCAAAGTATTGGTCAGAGTAAAATTTTGACCTGATGGTGGCGCCAGAGGGGGGAGCCAGAGTCAAGGAATCACCAAAGCCAGTAGGATTCATCCTCTGAGGACCGTGAATGCCTGAACCAAATTTCATAACAATGTCTGACTGACCTTTACTTTAGTGACTAGATGTTGCTAGTATGGCTAAAAATGGCAGGTCATGCAATGACAGCTGAGTTATCTCCATGACAACCGGGCAAACTCTGGAGCTTGTAAGCACATTAGATGTGCTTAAAAGCTCAATGAAAAGCCAGAAAGAGGATGTTAAGAATTTTTTTGTCAGATAGAAAATTTGTTTTTAGTTGCCTTTGCTGTTGATTATTCCAAGCTACAGAAATGAACGTGGTGCACATATAGACTTTCAGATGACCATGAGGTTGGTTTGACAATACAGAATTGAGCACATCAAATCATACACATACACAATCGTGTACAATAAAGAGATGTAACATTGACCTGTCTCGGGGACTCGGGCCCCGAAGCCAGTATTCCTCCGCTGTCGCTCCTATTCCCAAAGAGGCTCTCCAACTCGCCCGGCCTGCTCAGCTTGCTGCCCTTCCCTCTGTAAGAGCTGGGACTCCTCCTCTTCCTCCCCTCCGCTCCACCCCCGTAAGCCAAGGGTCCAGAGGGGGGAGCCAGGGGCTGATGGGGGGCAGAGG
Source organism: Chelmon rostratus (assembly GCF_017976325.1). NCBI lineage: Eukaryota > Metazoa > Chordata > Actinopteri > Chaetodontiformes > Chaetodontidae > Chelmon > Chelmon rostratus. The sequence continues at coordinate 9,836,586 of NC_055679.1, read as the reverse complement.
CAGGCTCCCTGTTGGGCGAGTACGGTATACTGGTCGTGCCAAGTTCACGACTGGAGCAGACCAGAAGAGGAGGAAAACTGCCATTAATTACATACAATAACTATCATTGTACAGTAGGTCTATTTGAAATGATATAAAATTATCTGAGCAGATTTTACAGTGCTGTGTATTTTAGAAGAAAACACCTGTCATCACAGCCTCTGCACTGCTGGCACTGTCCTCTCTGTTTACACACTGTGCTACTTTTAATGAATCGCCCTCTCATGTGTTTCTCTACGTACTACGTTGTGCAGAGCTGAGCCTGCATTGTGTTTGCAGCCCTGGCGACGATCAAAATTTCCTTTGTTAGACCAATAAAGACAATAGCGTTTCATTTGAGGGCATTATGTCGAACATATTTAGCTGATGCATTTCTGTGGAGGGACTTCTAATGAGTGAACACATCCTCTCCAGCATCTTCTTAAGAACAGAAACTTGGCAGAAGAGCAAACTGTCACCTTCTGGAGAACAGTGAATCTTTAATAGCGACATTCAATCCTTCATACAAAGATCAAAACCACAGTTTTAGCAAGCTTTTAAAATCACAGAAGTTTTTGTAAGTTTGAAACAGCCCTATACCCACCTGTTCTGTGAGTTGTGGCTTTGAGACCCATCGGCTCTGGATAGCCAGTCCTCTCCGCCGCTCCAAAGCCCGCTTCCCCCATGTCCAAGCCCCTTTTTCCGAGCAGGGGTTGCTGCTGCCGCCCCTGAACCTTGTAATGTTGGATGATAGCTGCTGCCGTTCCTCTTGTGATTATCCACAGTCGGAAACAAGGAAGAAGAAAAGGATGATGATGAGGAGGAGGAGGAGTAAGAAGAGTTTTTTCTCTTCTTAGCTCCCACTGCTGAGTCCTCCACGTCTTTGGATGGGCGACTGGCTTTATGCGTGCCGTTACGGGCTTTACCCAGTGCGGAAACTGGGGCGACAAGCTGCGCAGCGTCTCGAATGCTGAACATCCCGGCCATGGATGCGGACTGAGGAAATGTGGCAGTGTAGGAGAGGGAGTTGGAGGGGGAGGAGAGGAGAGGAGAAGTGACGGAGGTGGGAGAGGGAGTCTGTCGTGAAGTGATGGGGGAGGTACCAGAGGAGGAGATGCTCTCACAGGCCAGAGGCACCTTCCTGAAACACGAAGATGATCTTTAAAATGAGAAATGCCCCAACAGAAACAGCTGACTGAATACAGACTCAGAGTACTTAAACTTAAGTACTAATCAATAAGTTGTATTTTACTGAACAATGGTTTTTCTATGTTTTCATGAATTGGGAAATTTAATATGATTTTCTTGAGCCAATCCTTCATCTTTAACCCTGTAGTTACTGTTGCTCCTTCCATGATTTGCGTGCATTGTGCAATGCAATGTGCATTTACATTATCATTTTTATGAGAAAAAGCTCTTCCAAATAAAACAAAAAACAGTTTGCATGAGTGCACACTCACCTCCACATCTGTGCATTAAGGTGTTTCTCCACCATGTTCTGCAGCGCCAGCCTCATCCTGTCCCATCGCCTGTCGAACACATAGTGGCCCCGTCCCATGAGCCTGCTGCTGAATACGCAGCACTGAAGAGAGGAGGGAGAGGGAGGGCAATAAGGTGAGGCAAGGAGAAAGAAGACGGGAAGATGGTGAAGAGGAGAATGCATATGAGACAGAGGTACGAGTCATAAAAGAGAAAAAGACAGGCAGAGGAATGAAGAGGATTCAGAGGAAAACAATAAAAACAGAGTGAAAGAGAGAAAAAGAGGGAGGAAGTAAGAGGTGGTTAGACAGAGTGGGATGTGGAGTGAAAGAGGCATCGAATGACAGAAAGATGAGATAGATGTAAAAGAGCAGATGGCCATGAGAGAACAGAGAGGAGACGAATACCTAATTAACACTGACTGATATGAAAGATGATCACAAGCAAAACTCAAATATAGTCAAGAACTTAACAAGTTCAGACATCTTAAAAAAAAAAAAAGAAAAAGGAAAGCCAGCCACCCTAACCCTAACCACTACCAAATCAATGTGGCTTTTTAGCTTCTGACAGAAGACTGGACTATCTATCTTTTGAGAGTAGGCAGCTTAAAACTTTTATTGCGACTGGTTTAGTGACAATATACAGTATAATGTACAATCTAATTAGACAGGAAATGATTCATGTGTCCTTCCTGTGATCACATTTTTCCGTCTACACCCAGATTCTGAACAACAACAATTTCTCTGTTCATCCTGTTTTCAGGTGGAGGGTATATTTATGCACAAGGTGGCAGGACAGTTTGTTAAACAATGTTGTCCTCACACTGCGGAAAGTATTTAAATGTAAGTGACACCAGCTTCTTGCATAAAAAAAAACCCTACACACATCTTGGCCATGTTTTAAACTGCTCAGTCCACACAATGACATCTTAATCGCAAACAAGACTTGCCTTTTTTTTGCACTGAAAACACTCAATAAGAATTCAACCGGAGTCTGAACACTAACAATAGTAATTCCTCTAAATGTCATACAAAATTAGACCTGCAGGGTAAGAATGGGAAATATTGCCTCAAGGCTATGGACTATAAAAATGTCTGAGTGCAGCATTAGTAGTGATAGTATTTACCCCTAAAGGCTGTGGGTGGTGATTGGAGCAGTGAAAGGCAGGTCTGTCAGTGTCCTCTGGAGTCTCTGCATCTCCCTCATCACTAGAGAGTCGACCTCCGTCTCCTGCTGCCATCACCCAACTGTGGGGGGACGGCTCTGGGTTAGGGGCTGGGGCTGGGGGCACAGGACTGGAAGTGCCGGTGGTGGAGCCTGGAACCCTGGAGTGGACGTGTTAAAAAAAGAGAAGGGTGAATAAAAGTAAAATAAAGTCACGGTGGGGAAGGAGAAGAAGAAATGGAGATGGAAGCAGTGAAAGAAGAAGAAGGAAAAGGGGAAGGGGAAGAAAGCAGGATTGAGGAACAAAGTGGACAAGGGAGGAGATGGGAAAAACCAGAAGACAGAAAGGTCAGAACAGATAAAGACAAAAGCTTATGTCATTTCTGCACTTAAATGTTTGCTACAGTGAGAACCCCCCCCCCCCCGCCTTACTTTTTCAAACAGGGGATCATATTCTAAACAGAAAGATGAAATGAGTTCCTCGTCACACTCTCACTAGAGAAGACTTGATGTTTTTTGACTATGGTTTCTCTTAACTTATACTCTTGTTTACGGCACCCCCTGGTGGATAAACATGACCAGACAAGGATTTCCCATGCATCTGTCCGGGTCCGTAAAACTGCACACCGTGTGTGATGTGAAAAAGCTTTAAATCTCATCTTTAAGGAAAAGTAAAAATAAAGTTTTGAAACATGACATGCAAAAGTAACTAATTACTAAACTACAAAAGTAAAAGTCTTAAATCTTTGGGTATATTGTGTGCAAAAACATTTAAAACAAAAAAGTAAATATTGCTTCAATACATAAAAAAGGGAGAAGGCTTGTTCAGGAAATGTTGCTTTTCCTTAAGAGTACAGATTAAAATTGAAAACAGAATTTTAAAAAATGTTAGAAGAAATACATTTTTTGACTGACACAATATTTTTCAAAAAACTGAATCTTCATTTTAAAGACTGACTTGACCTTGAGATCTTACAATTAATATAAAGTAAAAGTCAACACATAAGGAATCAAATAGTAGCTGTAATATTTTTAATCTTATATGCAACCAAACATCTAATTGTGATGTGAAGTACAACAAAATTTTCAGCATTGATATATTTTACTCTCTGGATTTATAAGATGTGAAATTTACTTCTTTGTAAATGAAGTTTTGCAACCAAAACATCTGGACACAAAGATACTTTACAGGATTAGACACTGGGATCATGTGACTGACAAAACATAATCTGATTGGACAGAGCAGATAGATCCTCTGTCGTCTGAATGTTCAGAAATTGTCATTATTAGTTTTGATATTTTTTGGTGTCATTTGGGAAGCCTGGTTTTAGATTTCATTTTTCAGATTTGAGAAAATATCAACTTGAAATTTAATTATTATTATTTTTTTATTTGAACTTGAATTTTCTGAATGTGTCTAAAGGCATACTTATTGTACCTATTAAAATATCCTACTGGAATTTATACTTGAACTGTGTGTGCGTGTTTGTGTGTCCACCGTCCTACCTGGGTATGTGTGCATTTGCCAGCCGTAGCTTCAGCGTGGACAGGGGTCGTCCATTCGGGCAGTGAGGCTTGCTGGGACTTGCGGTCTCTTGTGACGTGATACTCTGGCTGCTGCCTTCCTTACCTCCCAGCGTCCCGTCCTTGTCTTTCTCCTTCTCCTTCACCCCCTCCTTCGGCCGCCCCTTGTGTTCGGCCAGGAGGATGTCAAAATGTTTCCTTCGGCCGGGGACGGCTCGGCGGTGGGTTAAGGAGTGAGTCTGTAGCAGCCAAAAAAAAAAAAAAAAAAAAGAAAAAACACAGAAAAGGTTAACAGCAATTTTATACTTGTCCTTTTGTGAGCTAATAAGCACGAAGCACCAAGACATATTAGGTTATTTCCAGGGAGACTTTGTTAATGAAAGTATTGATCTGTGAAGAATCCTGCGTAGCTCTAACATGCTTCTGCAGGGATAATGGTTGCACTCACAGGGGCTTGAATCATGGCTCTCTAGATTCAGGAAAGTTTCTATCATCACTGCACCATGCTGCTGTCCATGTCACACCAGACTAACATGGGCAAATATTGCCAGTGCATGGGGATCTTGTCTACCCTTCCAGCTACTCTGGAAGGTAACTAGCCATCAAACATTTGGTTTTCAAATAGTCCAAACAGAAGGAAAAATGTTTCCTGTACATTCCAATATGTTCATATTGAGAGCAGGGGCCTTTTCAAAAGGTTTAAGGCCTGGAAGGTGCATCGTTTATATGCAGAAATATCTATAACAACGTGATAAATCAGCAATTTAAAGGGCAACTTAACCAACTTTACACAAGGTTGAGTTTGCTATTACCCAGCGTGTGAAAGAGTTGTACCATGTTTTCTGAGTTTAAGAAGATAGTCTTGATGGTGTCACAGGGTTTGGGCTTTTAGACAACACATTTATAACAGAAAACTGATCGTGTGGAGTTTGAAAGATGTGGCTGTTTACCAGGCTGGATCTCATGAAAGACCCTATTCAACCGCATTGAGGGAATTGTTGGAATCCAGCCTTTCTGAAGCGTTTGCCATGCCCTGTTGCCTGATAATGATCAATCTTTGAAGTCGAGGACATTTTCAAAGAGTTTTTCTACATACACTCTTGAATTTTTACATGCATTTCCCAAACCAGCACTTAAGAGCAAGTGCTCTTCAGAGGAGGCTGAAATGCCTTTTTCAAAGGGTTTTTTTTGTTTTTTTGTTTTGGCTGTTTTAAGGCTTTATTATAACAGTGGAGAGATGATAGGAAAGGAAGAAGAGAGCGATGCAACAAAGGCCGGCTAGACTCAAACTTGTTGTGGCTCACAGTTGCAGCTCAACCCCTAAGCCATTGGAAGGTGCCCTGAATCCCCTTTGAAGTCACCTGGTGTATTTGACTGTCTGCAAGTCCATTATTCTTGGAATCTTTCTGTATGAAAACAAAGGTTAATGTACACTTCAGAGTCTACAGCTTTCGACTTGCTGCCTTTTGTGATTTCAGTTAGTGGGCGGAAGAAGCTTAAAAAAAGGTAACTTTGAGTGGTTCAGCTGTCGCTCAGGGCAGACATTACTCTTAAGTGTATATAAAATCAGGGATCAAGCAGTGACATTTCTTAAAGGATTCATGAATATGCATGTTGTTTAATGTAAAAGTCATTCTGTCATCATTTATGTAATAAATCTACTATATAAGCATAAGGAAAACAATATGCAGTGTGAAAATAAAAGATGTAAGACAAATGGAAGCTTTGGAAACTGCAAACAGAACATCAGGAAAGTGACATTTCAGCCTGAAGAGATGAATATTATATTAGCAAGGAAGCAAAAGAGGGTGATGACATCAGAGAGTGGGACAACTGTGCAAATCAAGTTTTCAATAAATGTTCTTTTGTGCATTTATTTTCTCATTTAAAGATCATTCTTAACTTAGCAGTAAACATCACTTAATAGAGAACATCAGTGGCCATGAAACATAGTTAATGAGTGCTCCTGCAGGTTCAGGAGCTTCTGAAGACACTCTTACCCTCCTATGAGGTGGTAGGACGTACTGAGAGCATCTTTAGTTACAAATGTTTCTGGGGAAACACCTCTTAAGCGTAAGAAGGTTCACAAGATGGATTTTACAATCATCAAAACCTTCGGATGCTTTTGGGAAGCAGGGCTCAGGTCCCTCCCTTCAAATTGTGGTTCTCATTGGGACTGCCAGTATAAATGAGATGTAGACATAATCATTCTCTTCCAACCACTCTAAAAAAGCATCAACATGCTAGCCTGATACATGTTTAATTACTTAATAACCAGTTTGAAGTGATTAGTAAAGCTTGCTAGAGGTAATTAAAGGGCAGTAAAATTGAGTTTTAGTGCTGAAAGATGTTGTAGCCTTATCCAACATCTATAATTACCTCATCAAGGGAAGTGTAGGCCCTATAATGCTTCAGCACTGTTATATGAGCTGGGAAATGGGAAGTGCAGGCGTATCACAGAGACAGGCAGGGCGGCAGACAGGGTCATAGCTGTGGTTGGAATCCTACAGTGGCGATGTTAGTGCACCCTTCAATATTATTACTCATAAACAAACAGAGCTGCTTTCCTGGACAGACGGCCTCTAATGGGAAGCAGGAAGTTGGGTCATTGTCTCCACCGAAATTGCACACAGGTGGGGAGAGTGAGTGATGGCGTGTTTGTGCGGGAGAGTGTCTGTATTCGTGTTACCTTGCAGGTGAGAGACCGCGTGCAGGGTCGTTTAGTCTCGGGGTCCTGGACTCCACAGTGCTTGTTGGGATCAAACACTCTCCCTGTGAAAAAACACACAGACACACACATACACACATTAGACTGGTACTACAGGCCATCATTTAGTTTTTCCTTCCATCCCTCCTTCAAGTTTCAAATCACATTTGCTGGGAGTGAGAGCCTCAGCTCGAGTGCACATTATTAATTTGTCTCTTTTGAGGCGGCAGTTCGCTCTCTGACATTTGTCTATTCACATATTCCTTTTTTCATTCAATCATACCGTTGTGGTCTCAGGCTACTGTTGTTTAATAGTACTATTCTGTATGACATTATTAGCAATCCCTCCAATTTCAAAAAGATAAACTGTACAGATCCTACAAGCTGTGACAAATCACTCTTGACAGGACGTACTGGCAGGCTGACAAGAGTCCACAGTCGGTGGCAGCCCAGGAAACTCTTTCCTGGTTTAATGAGTAGAATCTGAGGAGAGACTGCACTTGGTGATGAAATGTAAGCCTTAACTGTTAAGACTGTGCCAGCTTGCTGCCAAAATCTCTGATGTTTACTGTAAAGATCTCTTCTTATGTCAAAATGTTTTATGTGACAAAAATCCTCAGGTGTTCGACTTAAGCTGGAACATTCTTACACGGTGTTTTCTCAATCAGCTATTTATAATGAGTGTGCCGATTTTACATTTACAATATTTTCTGCCAAAGTTGGAAAGGTTAGGTCGAATCTGATCAAACCGCATCCAGGTAGCCCTGAAGAAGCAGATAAGCTCAACGTGAAATGCATAATAAATAAAACCTGACAATGTTTTTGAAGATGCATTGCTCTTTGTTCTGTAATTAATATTAAACATTATAAAGAAATGTTTTCTGGGGCTTTAAGGGTTGATCCGCCTGTTTTCCCCAAATGTGACATCTCAAAAGTCGTACACAGCAATAAATCCAAGCAAAAATGATTGCTTCATAGTATGCTTGTTGATAGCATGAAAGGAAAAGTTACAGTGCTTTAGCCCTCATTCCTACCAGATACGATAACATTTTACTCACATTTGATTGCCTGGATGTTGGGAGGTAGGTTACACTGCCACACACAGGTTTGTCCACTGTGATCACTGCTTCGGGTGCACACTTTGTGAATGTCATGTCTACTCACCCTCATATTTTCACTTTTATTTGACCTTTTCTCTTATTAGGTGTGTGTCCAATCACTTCAATCACTCAACTTTTATGCTAGATGGCGACACAGTCAAGACACTGACTCTGCATCAGCATATTAATGTTGCTGTTCTTTTTCATAGTTAAGATTGTCTGTCTGTCTAATGTTTATTGTGGTTATGTTAGCTGTCATGTATTGTCCACCAGTCAAGTGACATTAAGGTTGGGCCAGCATATATATGTTCCCCCCTTTCTTTAGTTACTGCAGGTCGAAGTCAGCCGTTGAACTGTTTCAGGCCCATTTTAGTTAACACTCGGTACTTTTTCATTTTCAGGGGATAAATAACTTTTTAAAAAACCCTGCGCCTTGACTCTGCCTGCTTGGTTCCTAACGTCCAATAAGGCTGTGACGAGAGCAATCATGCTGACCACACAGATTTTAAACATATCCTCACTTTTACCAATTTATCTCCTCTCTGAAGTAGCTCTGCCAAATCTAACTGATGTTTACGAGTGACTGTTTGGGCAATTACTTTTAACACTCACCTTCATTCTCTCTTTCAGAAGTGTTTTAGATAATATGGTTCCAGTAGACAGTAGTTTAAAACTCACTGATTACTGTTGCTTGCCATAAAGGACCCAGTTTTAAAGCTGCATCTTGTGCTGCTGTGAAATCCATTCATCTCAGCAATGAAACTGGTGAATCGACTGTTTTAACACGAATGAAGATCAGAAAACCAAAAATAAATTGTGAAACAAAATTTGGATTTTCTTTTTTACAAACATAAAAACTTTCTAAATGAATCACTTGATACTAGTAATTGCACAGTCTTTTTAGTCATGGGTCAAATGGTGCTTATCGGAACTAAGTAGTTGAAAGTGAAAGTGAGCAATGCTCAGAAATACAGAGAGACCTTTACTGCCCTACACAAACGCCGGCCAACAACAACCTCCGGTCAGCAGGTTATCTCCCACGGTGTTGCTGTCAGAGGGCTGTAATCTAGCGCTGGCCTTTCCTATAATCCCTGTAATCTTTTTGTGTTTGCAGTATGAGACAGTCCCAGTGGATATGGGCGGACAGACAAATAAATTCAAATGTACAACAGCAACAACCACCACAAACTCACACGCTCACCCGCAAATTCACACAAACTTAAAAAGGAAGTTGAAAGAGAGAGAGAGGAAGATGGGTTGGGTTAATGCAGACTGAAGGAAGGACGCTAATGAGAAAAGGAAACCAAACAACAAGAAAGCAGAACAAAATGAGTGAGAAACAAGATGCTGAGACAAAGCCAACAGAAAAGAGGAGACAGGAGTGTGTGAAAGAAGAAGAAATGATGGCAGACCAGGAGTGTGTGAGAAGAGGTCGAGGCAGGAGGTGGAGAGTGAGAGGATGAAAAAATATGTATAGACACACGCAGGAGGTGGGGGAAATCTCTCAAGAAGACAAGCAGCTTTTTGGCAGCGGGAGCTCGTGAATTAGAGGGTGTAAATCAGAGGCTTGGAGCACAGCGAGACTACAGCGCAAATGAAGAGAAAGAAGAGAGAAAGCAGGAGGGGAGGAAGAGGAAAAACTGGATCGAGAGACATGACACCAACAACCAGACCCTGTGGCATTCATCACAAATCTTTTGAACTTTTATTGCCGTGCCTGTGACATCTGCATGTGGCATCATGTTAATTCAAAATAAAAGGAGCTGAATGAGACAGAAAAAGAGAAAGACATTAGAAGCTATAGGGAGGTGTCTCTACCCTTTCCAAAGCACACAGTCTCACCCAACCACTGTCCTGTCTGCAGCCCAACAGGCTGGAAGCATTCCAGATGGAGATGGAGATGGTGAGAACATATGGATGTATGTTTATGTAGGAAAATGTGTAAAGCTTATGAGAGTAATTTAAGGAGCGAAGCCAGAAATATTTAACTCTTCCAGCATAGGAGTGTTTGTAGCTTTAGTTTTAGAATCAGTTTACTGACCTATATGTTGATGGATCATACTCATAAACCAGCCATGAAAACACAAGCAGGAGAGTGGTTAAATTATTAAATGTCCCTCTTTTCCACTGCACCCATTATTTAGCAGTGGAAGACTGTGGGTGCAGTGTGTCACTGTGAAACAAGAGAAAAAAAAATGCACGCATATTTTACCTGGATCAGCACAGGAAACATCTTAGGACTGACCTGAGAGTCTTTTCTGAGACCTGGAGGAAGTCTTAGTCCCGTTTTGGTGCTTCTTCTCCAATGGTGATGACGACAATGACGGCAGAGCGCCACCTCTGTGAGAGGGGGACGGTGACGGGGAGGGTTTCCGGTCCAACGGGGAAGGAGAAGGCGTGGATGACGGCCGTCTGTCCAGCGGAGAGCGCGCAGGGCTGGGCCGCCCGTCCAGAGAGGACGGAGATGTGGTGGAGCGCGGCGTGGATGGTCCGCTGGTGCTGCGGCCGTTCATGAGCTTCTCGCTGGACCGTTGGGAGGCTGGGGGAGTGAGGGACGCAGGTTTGAGGGAGGAGGGGGAGGGGGAGGAGGAAGAGGAACAGGAGGAGGTGAGGCGCACGTGTGATGCCGAGTCGGTGCGGTTAAGGCACGGCATCTTCTCCAGACTTACGACTGGAAGGGATACACTGGAGAGGAAAAGAGTGTTGTTAAAATATTGGATAACTAAAAATTTTGGGAGCAGCAAAATGAGCATTTTATGAAACTTTACAGCTCTTTAAAATGTTGCAGGGCTGTGAGTGAGCCAGCATATGAAATACAAAAGAAGAATGTGCCAACCACGTCTTGTTCCGTGCCCCCTTTGGTGGGTAGACAGCAAGCGGTGCCTTGCTGAAGCGGGAGTGGGGGTAATCTTTAGGGACCCTGAAGGCCAGCGTGTCCCCAGGACTGGGAGCCACGGCGGGGGCCACTGCAGGTGCTTTGGGCTTCATGGGGACCAGGGGGCTCCGGGAGGGCGCAGGGGAGATGTGGCGCTTCTCTGAAAACAGGTCAAGACAGAAGCGGAGACAATGATCTTACGGGTAAGGTCACACAGATGGATGACATGACAACCACAAGAACACACACTCAGATCAAGACACACTCCTACGTTGCACTGCTAGTGGGTACTTTTTTGGGATCTGGGTACTTTTTTTGGATCTGATTTGAATCTTATTAGCACCTTGGTTTAGTTCTGTGAGTAGTGCAGGGTGGTATTTACACCAACTCGTTTTTTGGGGTTTTTTTTTTTTTTTTACTCCGCTTAGGTGCCAGATGGCTGTGTTGTAACACAGGAGACAAATCTGTGCCAGAACCTTTCCAAAAGAATGAAGTATTTACAAATCAATTAAGTGTACTTTTCTCTAATTAGCAACTTGTCTGACACCATCTGAAGTGTCCTTGTGTGATAAAATCTGTTATCATGTGAAGCTCAAACAAGAGCAACAATTAAAAAATCCCTTTTGACCCAGATCTGATCAGAATACACAAGTGTAGGCACAGATAGAAACATGGAGGGGAATAAATCACAAGGCTGTAGGGGAAACAAGTAGGAGAGGAGAGGAGGTCACACTTACGGTTTTTGCTATGCATGTCTTTGTGGGAGAAGGGTGGGGAGGGAATGAGGGTGTGTGGTCCAGGACTGTCTGTCTCTCTCTGACTGTCTCACAGGGAAACTACACCCCAGCTACCTGAATGAAAACAGAGGGGTGAACATGTCATGAAAACAGAGAAAGGAGGTCGGGGAAAACACATAGTAAAAACAGTAGTTTGAATTGCTCACAATCAAATTCACGGTTCAAAACAGAGTTCATCTACTCTAACAGTTGGTTCAGGAGATAAATAACCAACATCTGCTAGATCTAGCAAGATTTAACTGATAGAGAAAACGGTGAAAAGCAGCTCTTATTTTTGGGATGAGATCGGCCCTTGTGGTTAGCTGAATTTCCTGTCTGCTGATTAGATGCAAATCTAAAACTGTAAAGAGCAATGAAATGATGAAAAATACCTAAAGACGACAGCTCAGGTAGAATACACTGACTGCTAAATTTAAAAGTTAATTACAGTGTGTGTATTTAAAAAAAAAAAGATAACTTGATAACAGTAGACTAATATGTAGGTATTTCTCAATCAGAAGATAACAGTGTCTGAGTCATGGATAATAACCTTAGAAACATGGACCAACATACTGTTGCAGATGAATAATGTAAATTCATGTACAATGATGAACGACTGAAACGACACAAGTATGCACTCATGGGCACAGGCACATCTGCTCACAATTACAAAGATTAACAGCAAATATACAAGTGTCCGCAAACATCTTTTCTCAGGCCCTGCCTTAAAATACTTGACAGAGAATATGACATGTGCAAGCCAAGGTCAAGCTAAAAAAAAAAAAACCTCCCTAATACAACAACACGCACACATCCTCACACAGTGATAGAAACAGAGACGCTATTAGTTCACCCCATCGAAGCCCCGCCTCAGCACCCTCAGACAGATCTTTGCACTCAACTCCCAATCAAGCGGTCGCATGCGAGCCCTAGAAAACAGTTCGCCTGCTGCTCGGCTCTGCTGGGAAGCTGAACTGGAGTTACATTCAGGTAATTTCGATTTCTATTTCTGTTTCGAACATGCTTCTCCCTCTCAAGGGCTTTGCTCTGGGTAAACACTGGGGGTGAAGGCCATTAGGGATGTGATGTACTCCACTGATGCAGCAGCTCAGACCCAACTGCTGGGAGAAGTTAAGTGGCAAGGCCACTGAGCACCACAGCCACTGAGCTCTGGGGTCCCACAGCCTAACCAAATGCCCTCAAACTTAAAGCAGAACAGAGTGTATAAATCCACAGATGCTGTACCTGTAGAGCCGGTTTATTAAGCAACGCAGCTTGTCTTATCCCGGCAGCACAACCCACTCCCTTGTAACTTATGCAAAATCACACTACATAGCCAAGAGCCTGGACCTGAACGCATCATCACACCCCCCAATCCTAACTGACAAAGCTAGTAGATTGACTAGTGGAAAACAAGCTCCTGACCAAGTAGCACTGATGATGATACTGTGTGTGTGTCACAATGTTGCACAAGTTGGTTAATGAGTGTAGTAGTAGTCTACTAACAGTAGCACGTTGGAGCAACCCGCAGAGCAAAGAGACAGAACGACCCAGTGTGTTTGCTTAGATTGCATGAGTGCACTTGAAAGTGTGCTGCAGGTGACTGAGGAAGAGTGTGTGTGTACAATGTGTGTGTAAAGTGTGTCTGTGTGGATATAAGAGATTAGCCATCACATGCATAAGTAAAACAGGTGTGTGTGGGGGTATGATACCACATTGCAAACTCTATACAGCACATGTATGTGTGTCTTTATATAGCCCAAGGTATGGGCTATATGTAGTTTGCATGCACAGTTGAGTGTATATGTCTCTGTGTGCAGTATGTATAAACAGCATGAGAATACTTTAAGAACATAATTTGTGTAAGTGGGAATATGAATGTGTGTGTGTGTGGCAGGTGTGTAAATAGGCCAGTGGAAGCAGAGGCAGCTGCATTCAGAGCAGCAGTATCAAAGTCCAGAGCCACATTCACAGGTATGCAGCTACAACAGTAACAATTTCACACATTCAATCACACATTATTTCACTTACTTTCACACGTTAAACACACACCATACAGTTCAATGAAGCTGCGCTGTAGGAACGGACTGGTGAATGTGTGCATGTGTGTGTGTGTGTGTCTATGGGGTGTTTTTATTTTATTTTCTGATTTCAGCAGCTTCTTATCTTTTGAGGCAAGGATAAGGTAAATAAAAAATCTGAAGAAGCATGATACCAAATGTGCCCTTGTGGTTTTTCGGCCAAACCAAATACAGCCTGTACCAGTGGCTTTGCAGGACCAACTCAAACTGCTATTCAGGCTCTGTTGCATGTTTTGTTTTCTTTGGATTACTGTTCATTGTTTTTATTCAGCACAAGAGCAAACATCTTTTTTTTAATATGTTCCAAGATGAAAAATTCCAAAAAAAGTAATTCTGTAAAATGGCAGAATAATGGTTCACGTATTGATTGGCTAACAACAGATTTATAACGTAAACCTGCGAGTGCAGTAAGAAAAAAATGAAATTGACAAATATTTTTCTCTTGTATTTTGTAACAGAACTCATCCTGTGAGTAAGGAGCCGGTTGGGAGCTAACTGTTCTGATTTACAATGCATGGAAGGCTGCCCAGGCAAGGTCACTAAGCCACTCGACCACAAGGGCACCCTCACTACTACGCTCCCCTGCCTGCCTGTCGTTATGGCAATGCTGAGAGCCCAGCTGGTTGCCGATTGGCTGAGAACTCATCATGTGGGTGGAGTCGACGCGTGATGAGGAAGCAGAGGCTCTGCTCAGCTCAGCTGGGTTTGTTTACGTTGAGAGAGGAGCAGGGGAGAGAGTGAGAGAGAAATAGATATGAGGAAATTAAGAAAAGCATCTATGAATATTCTCAGCAATTCAGGTTATTGAGAAGTATTGAGTCAAAGGCGGTGGTGTTGATAATGCTATATGTAACAAAGCAAAGGGGAAGGTCACCCATGATCCTCTACTCTACTGGTCCCAAGGGGGGCCTTAAGGACAGTTCAAGGCACCCTGCACCCATGACCTGTCCTTCCCTTTTAATATCATTTTCCCATACAAAAAACAAGGCAACATTTACATTAACCACATATTTACATTGTTACGCAACATATCACAATCAGAAGAAATAATAAATAATAAAATAACCACACTGAAAACCCTGAAATATACAGTTATGCTGCAGATAAGACCTCTCACAGTTGCAGGTTGTTATACTAAATAGTTAATAAAAACAGAATGCAATCAATAGCAAACAAACTGTGTTGACCATCAATAGTTTTACGAAGTGTTCCTGAGTGCATGTAGTAATATCCTTTATACAATCATGTATTTCACAAGGTGGAGAAACTCTTTCCCAGTCTTCTGTTACTCAGAATAAGCATATATTTACAACAATCAATGAAGGTGATGAGGCTAAACATTACATATATTGTAATTGAGTGTATGTTAAAAAGGATTTTGTTTTACTTATGTTTTACACAGGTTTTTTGGAAACAGGGTTGCACTGATGCACAGTAGAAGCTGCCGCTTTAATTGGCCTGAGCCTCAGCTAATGGTTCACACAACCAAGCCGCAATAACAATAAGGCAACAGTGGAATGAGCAACATCACCAGTAAACGAAACTAAGCAGCACTTCTGTGGTTAAGGGCAAAACTTTCCAACAGACAAACGACAACACCACAGCCCAGACACACACACGCACACACTGTTACACAACAGCAAACTCAGACACAGAAACATCGAGCAGCAACACTTTTTAAGTTAAGAGTGAAATGAAACTGAAAGGAAATGGATGATTTTTCTTTTTCCTTGCTTCGAGCTCAATTAACCCACCACTACAGAGAAAAGTTGGGAGGCGAGTAGAGAGTGGCAGACGTTCCCACCATCAGTAACAACATGACCCTTTCATCATGCGCTCGACTTATGCACACACAGCAGGCCACCAGCAGGGGAGACCGACTGAAAGAGTGGAGGGAAGGAGTCGTAGTAGATGAGAGAATTGGAGGGAAGACACTGAAATATCTTAACGCGGCATGGAGCGCTGATTCATCCAAAAACACAGCATCAAAAGCATGACTTACACACACTGAGACACAAACCAGATCATCAGTTGTGACTCTTGAATTCTCTAAAGCTTCTGATGTGAAACAAACTCAGACGGATCATACTAGTCCTTATAAAACACTTAAAATAAAGTGTCAATATTTTTCACAGATTGCTTGACAGAGTGCTCAAATCATCCATCTTCATTTGGAAAACATTCTAGTCTGTCCATAATAAGCTCTGGGGTTCACTCACAAGTATTAAAAACTGTTTCTTTGCACGTTTTCTCCTTTACAAGCTCATCGGAGAGAGCATGGTACGTACACTGCCAGTGTGAGGGATTTATTTGATATCCCACTGGGGCCACTTATGCTAAGAATATACATGCTTGCCTTACTCTAAGGAGATTTAAATAAACAAATCCACCAAACAGAACGAGTCTCTGATGTATAAAATACAGTATATATTAACCTTTTCGAACACAAGACGTGACACATATCTAACATCTATCCAGATCAGGACATAGCTTAAGTTGTCTCTTCCTCACACGCAGCAAAGCTTGAGCAGCAAACTGGGCATGTCTAACTCTGAACCACTGACCCCTGCGGCAGCCAACCCCCTCCTCCTCTGTGTGTGTTAGTGTGTGTTTGTGTCTGTGTGTATTACCAATGTTGAGGGGACGTAAATCTCTTTACGCAGTGACACTGAGGGACTCGCCTTCCTTATAGGGACAAAACACAAGTCCCCGTAATTTAATGTAATGTATATGTAAGGCACCAGCGCTCAATGCACAGGTAAAGCATGAAAGCAGATCCCACGTAGCATACCCACACCAAGGCAAACAAAAGGCCACTGCAATGAATAAAAATGCTTTGCAGGGTCACAACATTTAAAGCAGAATCCCCAGCAGGGAACAATAGCCCTATACTTGGACGGATATTATAGTGACATGATGGAAATGTGCAACAATGGGAGGAAATGCATAAAACATTAAGAATATCGTGACAGGGCCAGTTCCTAGAGGCAATCCACTCAGCGGAGGTCAGGAGGAGCGTTTGTCAGATCATGACACACAGTACTTGTGCGTATAATGCTTCAAATTTAGGAATGAAGTCAATGAATCAACTCAAGCGGCTGGACAGTTTGGCTTCTAGGTGACTGCACCACAGTTAAAATTAGTAGAAACACAAAAGCATATGATGAGACAAGATAAAAATGACTCAAACACACAACTTTTCTACTGGTCAGCGAGTGACTTGGCCTGCTGGTTTGCTTGTCATCATATTGTGCTCAGAGATAGATTTGTTTTATGGGGTGCTCCCAGGAGATTCCCACTCTTAAATGTGTGTGTGTCTGTGTGTATGTGCATGAGTGTGTTTTAGACCTGTTGTTGCCTAACTGCGTGCGTGTCAGCAAGTAAAAATGCTGCCAATAAGGGTGGGGGGGGGGGGCTGCAGGGGGCAGGAGCATGGACAAAACAACAGTGCCTGCCAGGAGTCTGTGTGTGTGTGTGTGTCTCTCACAATACCACTGACCTCTTTCTGCCGAGAAACAGAAAGTGAGAATGTGGGTGCATGCAACTCCACTGGCCTCTCTCCTCTCAGGGAGAAGTGTGTGTTCATTAAGCGTGACTGTGCCCCCCCTCCCCGCGCTCAAACAGACGGCTCAGGCTGGTGCACGTGCCGCCAACAGAAGGAAGCAGCAGCCCGCGGGCAGATGCGAGCGCGCTCAGTGGAGCCACAATCAAAAACAAACAAGAGGTAGACGGACAGGGCGGAGCGCCAATGAGAGCCGGGATCAACAAACAATACTGCCGGCTACTTTCTTTACATTTTTCTTTTTAAAAAAATCCAGACTTTTACTAACTCGAATTTAGATGCTAATACTTTTTCATGTTTAATGCAAGAAGGACAACTGATAGTGGGAGAGCAACAACTCAGCTAGATCATTAGGGTTTTTGCTGAAGATCACAGTTTCCATAGCAACAAATATTGCATTTTATGAAATGATGGTAAACCTACAGGTGTATACAGAGCAGTGTATATGCGTAGTGTATGTGTATTGGCTCCTAAAAGCATTGTTTAAGACTTGTCAACAACTTCCCCTGTACACTAAATTCACAACGCACAATACATTTTTCAATATTTTCCAATCCTGTATGAAAAAAGTCTGCAGCATTAAAATCAAACAGAGGAACATTTGCAGAGGTTTAACCAGTGCTGGCAAAGTATTCAGATCCCCTGCTTCAGTCAAAGTACTAATACCATACTGTGAAAGTACTACACTACAACTAATTAATACTACTGCTGCATTAATGTATATGTTGCATTTTACTACTAGAAATGCTTTAGGCTGGCTAATTTACTACTTTAAATACTACTGTTAGTTTAATATACAGTAATGCATCATATTCTGTAAGATCATCATTTTATATGAGAACCACCCTCTTGAAAAAACTTTTCGTGAGCTCAGAAAAACAGCCCTGTTTTCAGAGTTGTGTTGAAGCATTTTCCAGCTAATCCAAGAGGGTTTTTAAATAGTTTATTTATCTTAAGAAGTAGTTGAAGTTTCTCAACCCATAAAGGAACACTTAATCCTTCAGTTTATTACAAACACTGAGAATCACCACACTTGCAGATACATGGTTTTCACAGGGCATGAGGTATGAAAAACTGGAATCTGACAAGTAATCAGTAATTAAAGTTGTCACACAAATGTTATGGAGTGAAGAGTACAATATTTGCCTCTGAGATGTAGTGGAGTAGAAGTATTGCGTTATATAAAATGGGAATACTCAAATAAAGCACAAGCACCTCAAATTCGTCCATACATACGTACTTGAGTAAATGTCCTTAGTTACATTCCAGGACTGGTTTTAACACATGGATCAACCCTTCCTCCTGTCTTCCTTTTGCTTGTACATTTTTTAGTTTTGGAGCAGAAGAATATCAGTCTTCAAGGCATTACCTTAGGAGCAGAAATTCTCATAATTGGCTTTGTCCATATACTTACTTCTTGTGCACAACACTACATTGGGTCCATTATTCTGTAAATTATTTAGTGTTTTTCAGTTAGTGTCAGCCTGCTGAGTATTAAAAGGCATAACCAAGTGGTGCTCGTTTGTTTGCAGGATAAGCTGCAGGGAGGCTATTTTTAAAGAGTCCTGCAGGGACAAACATAAATTATTATATTGATCTGAATGGCTCTCTGTGTGTGCTTAAGTATGTTGTTCTGTGCCTTAGTGAAGTGTGTGATTGTGCCCTGAGGTTTTTGTGTGGCATTGTGCCCTGAGGCGTCTTACCATAGTGTGTGAGGATGCCCTGAGGAGTGACCACCTGATTGCAGACATGGCAGACAACAAGACAAAAATCCTGCAGTGCTGGAAACTGGCTGTAGACAAGCATCTCTGAAAAAGACACAAAGAGTAGAAGTCAAATTTCAGAAAAAAACCCCAACAGGGTTCCAATTGGCTCACTTTATCACATAATTAGCAGTTTCATCATAATTATGACTTTCTCTTTAGCAATACATTATTGGTCAGTACAACATTTGTTTGACATCTGAGCACATTTTTGATTCAAGCCTTCAACGTGTATGTATTAAACATTGTTCACTAACTTCAAGAACATTCACTTCCTATGAAAAGAGTCAAAGTAGCGCTGGCTGGTTCTTCCACTTATGCAGCTTTTTTAGGTCACATGCAACTTACTATTTTCATTATCTGTAAAATGTTTGAAACTAGTAAAAACTTGCCCATTACAATTTCTACAAAGATATCTAATTTACAACAATAGAAAACACACACAAAAACAAACAAAAGATCATCAGAATAGAAGCCAATTGAGTCTAATTCAATAAACTTATTGACAAATTGATTATTTTTATCAAATTCAAATTTTAGATGTTTATACAGAGACTGCAGAACACAAGAACAGAGTGGAAACATAAACACAAATAAAATATATTGCATATT
Organism: Chelmon rostratus; assembly: GCF_017976325.1. Classification (NCBI taxonomy): domain Eukaryota; kingdom Metazoa; phylum Chordata; class Actinopteri; order Chaetodontiformes; family Chaetodontidae; genus Chelmon; species Chelmon rostratus. The sequence goes on along the minus strand of NC_055679.1, from coordinate 9,816,925 downwards.
TAAATTACATTAAAAGCATGTCAAACTCCCGCTGCCAGATGTAGAAGTGTGTTGCTCAACATTAACATTTAGCTTTGGAGCTGCTTCAGGCTCTAAGACTGCACACTTTTCATATAATACGAGTCGCCCGTTTGGCCAACTTTTCTTTTTTTAAAGATTTTTTTTTTGGCTTTGTTGGGTAGTGCAGCTGAAGAGAGTCAGGCAAGGGAAGCAGAGAGAGGGTATGACATGCAGCAAAGGGCCCCTGGTTGGAATTGAGCCCGGGCTGCTGCGGTAAGGACACAGCTTTCGTGGTGTGCCTCCACCAGGTGAACATCGGGGGCGCCACCCACCTGTTGTCGCGATCTATACTAACATGGAACATCATAACAAACAACTCAGCACAGACACATGGAGGATAATGCCTGCTCTCACTACTAAACTTACAGGCATGAACACACACAAACTAGCATACAGCAACATTATGCCTGGAATTACAACACATACCCCACCCACTAAACAAAAACTGGAGATTAATAGAATATTGTGGAAAAACAAATATGTGCAATAGAAAATAGCTATTATCACTTTTGGCTAAGCCTTGAGAACCTAATCTTCCTGTACCCAAACAGGCTCTGCTGACAGAAATCGCAGCATATATTAGCATGGGGCTTAAGCCAGACTCGCTGTGGGGAGGTGGGGTGTGAGTGGATGTGTTTGTTTGTGAAAGCTCGCAAAGGAAAAACTGGAGAATGTGTGGGTGTCTGACAGTGCATGCGTGCGTGTCATCATGACCTTGCATTGCTGGCGAGTTTTGTGTCATGTGGGAAGTCAAAGAGACCGACAGTCCAGCTTAGCGTGCATCAGTGTGTGTGTGCGGGGAAAATGATCTGCTGAATCACTCGAGGTCAAAGCCATATTATACACGTATGTATACAACATGAGCTTGTGCTTGTGTACGTGATGTGAAAGGTCAGATGGCTTCATTATGCATACTTTAAGTGTGGGATGACACACGCACACTGAGGTTGTCATGATCACTGGTAGTGATATTTCTTTACTTCTGAATTACATTAATACTAATTGAAGGACGCTGTAAAATAAAAACTGAAGACTAATGAGACTGAATCAAATTAAGGGCTTGACAGTAATACCAAAGCAGCAAAATAAACTGATTTTAGCAGCTGAGGAAGAGGCTTTCATATCAGACCTACAGTTGGGTGCCAAGCAGCTGCACTGAAGCAGTTAGTGGTTAAGATGCTTTGCCCAAGTTCACCTTGTCAATACAGAGAAGGAGATTATTTCTGACTTATTTTCCATGGCCCATCATTTGTAAGCATGCTCCCGGATTTAAGCCATAATTCACTCTGTCCGCTTCCCGTGTTTGCTGAACAAAAACTGCTTTCCCTCACAAGCAAATAAACTGTAGTGTTTGGTTTTGACTTAACCGAAAGCAGCCTGATCCGAGCCATAACACAAACACAAAAGGAAAGGTGTGGCTGAATGCGAAAAGCAACTTTTAATTATCGTCCCTGTCGTCAACAGGTAGTGAAGTGGTGAGGATTAATAACTCTGTAATGTGAGCAGTGCAACACAGAGACTGGAGACACTGCTGCAGGTTAGCTCAACCTGCCAAGCCGTTTCTGGTCAAAAAGTAGATCAGCGTCACCACGGTTTGTGTTTTTCCTGCAATCGTTTTCAGGGGGAAATGACATTTTCTTGGCGATAAACTATCAGCAAAACCAAGCCAAGGCGAGAAAAAAAAAAAGAGAAAAAAATGATGGGAAAAATTTGCAGTTTGCAGTAACAGAATAGTGGGAGTGCTGAAAAAAAGAAGCAAGAATGCAATTTCCTCTGCATCTGCCAAGTCAAATGCAAACTAAGCGCGTAGCCTACTTCTGCAGCCTGAACTGTGTGTTTCTCAAGCCAACTGCCACAGGCTGCCAAATGACTGACAGGCCAGAAAATGAACTACAAAAACAGCAGGCACTGGTGAATAAGCATGTTTAGAGCTACTAAAACAATGTATCATTGGACCCTAATTACATTTAGAGTAAGTAAATCAACCTCCCATTGGTGGATTGGGGTTTGGAAGGCAACTTAAATGACCTTAGTGGTAAACAACAGGGTTTGAACGCAGTGGCTATCAACATGAGAAGAAAAAGAGAACAAGTTCCTCAGCCCAGCTCTAGAAAAGTGAGGTTTGGCTGACTAATACCAAAGAAATAATGCAACAGTAACATAGAAATAGTGAAATATCACTGAAGAAATTAACCAACTTAGGGGAAGTCTTGGGGATAGGAGCCACTTTGAAGTGACATGGGAGGGCACAGGCCACAGCTCTGACTGAGGTTGTTTTTTTGGATTAGCACACCAGATGATTATTGGTACTGCACCAAAATGTCTGACAGAGTCAACAACCTCACCAGCGGTTGGCTGGCAGCTAATGTTGCAGACTCAAGGCTACAAACTCAACTAGTCTCTCCATTTTCAGGAAAATGCCGCAAACACAAATCTAGGTTAAACTCGGAGAGTCAAGATGGTTCTAGACACTAATACAAATTAGTAGTCCCAATTCTTTCTTTCTTTCTTTCTTTCTTTCTTATTTTTTTTATAAAATAAGAGAGTTAGACATTCAGAATCACAATAAAAACAGCATGCCACAAGGAGAAACCGAACGACTGTGCTGTGTTATGATGAACAACTCATCATTTAAAACCTACTCCTCCTAAGTTATTACTGTATAAAGTTTCAAACTATCAGTTTTCAAGTTGGAGTCATGTGATCATCAGGTATAAAAGCCAGGATGAAAAATGAACTGCTGCCAGGGAAACTAGAGTTATAATCTTACATCTACGCTACATACATACATTAACATATAGTGCATTTAATTTTTCAAGATCATACCACTCCCATATCTATTCAGTCATTCATTCCCTTTATATCAAACTCTGCTTCAATTCTGACAATGTGCAAGGCTTTTAGGACTAAATCTTATGTTTATTTTCATCATCAAATAATCTTTGAAGATTATTTTCTTCATTAATCGATTAACTGTTTAGTCTATAAAATGTCAAATGTTTCCCACAGTCTGATGTGAGGTCTTCAACTAATGGTCCAAAACCCAAAGACATTCAGTTTCTTGTCACATAAGATGAAGAAAAACAGAAACTCTTCACAGTTTAGAGGCTTGAGATAGTGATTGTTGGCATTTTTGCTTGAAAAATGACTTTACCAGTTCGTCAAAACACTTGCCGATTATTCGCTCTTGAGGTTTTGGATGGACTTTTTGCTTCAACGTCTTTCTTACAGAGACAATCTTTCATAAGGCTATGTGTCATGCATCTTGAATCTACCTCATTTTACAGCATTTGCATGAAGCACAAGAACTGTATGCATCATCTTCTTTGACTGGATTCAAGAGTTGACAGGGTAATGTGACTAATATCAAGCCGAAATCATTTGAATGCCTTTTACCAAATGACTAATTTAGAGTTGTCTGCTAGATAAGACTTTTTTTTTTAAATCATCAGAGGTTTCAAACACCAAATGAGACAGCTCATGTCCTGCCATTACCTGCACAATATGGTATGTTCCCTTCTGATGACGCATACTGCAGTTTAGTGCATTTACACTCCAACACATTTGGCATGGAACAGCTCTCAAAGCATGCTTGTTGCAATGTTTTTATCATACTACTGACATACTGTACCTTGAGGTTAATAACATGATGTTCCTGATGATTCCCATCCCTACTAACTACACTGGTAAACATACAAATAGCAGCATTACAGCACTGCCTATTTCTAGTGAGATGATGACAGTGGCTGCCAGTCGAGCCCGACTAAGTTGCTGCTGGCTGTCATCATCTCCGCCGTGTGTATGCGTGCGAGCGTTAAGAGAAAGAGACACAGACACCAATCATGTCCTGCACCACACGCCAATTACTGCCAACCTGGCCTCACCATCTACAAATATGTGTGTGCACTGAAGTGTCAAGTGAGTAAACATGTAATTTATGAATCTATGATGAATCACACTACTTTCTTCTGGATAGAAATTAACAAATAAAGCATTTAAGACGTGTTTCCCTGTGTGTTTATGAGGCTTGCGGGTGTCTGTGTATGCATATCACTCTCAGCAGGCCTTAGTGTCAAGTTGCCAACAGATCAGCAATTCTGAGAGAAGAAGATGATATGTGTGTGTGTGTGTGTGTGTGTGTGTGTGTAGGGGTATCTGACCAGTGAGAGTCAGAAGAGAGTTTCCCCGGCTGCTCGTGTGCGTCAGTGTGGCCGTACGAGGGCTGCAGCACGCTCCAACTTTCAGGGATGACTCAAGTGTGTTAGCGTGCAGCGCGTGCGCCTGTGGGTATTTTTACACGGTGAGGTGTGGAGGAACTCCTCTGGCTCTGTACCCACTCACTGCTTGGGGCCACCCCACAACCCCCTCCATGCACACTTACGCATGATATATAACTTGGCACATAAATCCAAATGTAAGGACAGAAGCACTTCAAGTAGACTGCTGATGATAATGTGGGCCTGTCAAACTGCCAACAGCCCAACAGCCTTGCTAAAACTTATTAATACGCTGTTGAATATGTATTCCACTGAGCCGAAATCATGAAGGCACTTCAGGTTCACCTACAGGGGACACCTTCACCTGGCTTTGTGATGAAAGACCCAAAACACCCAGATCACAGGACGTATGCAACAGCTACTGATTAAAATGTAATGGTGTCCTCATTATCCGTAATTTTCATTCTGTTTCGTCTTTCTAATAATACAGGTAGAGCTGAAATTAGTAGTACATTAATAGATGAGTCAATCGCAGCTAGTCTGATAATCAATTAATCATGTTTTCAAGCAAAAATATTTTCTGGTTCTCAAATGTGAGGGTCTGATCCTTTTTTTAAATCATATATGACAGTAAACTGAATCTTTTCTACTTTGGGACAGTTGGCCACACAACAGGCCATCTGAATGCATTCCCAAGGGCATTTTTCCACAATTTTTTGATGTTTTATGGGGAACAGATTCATCGACTAATTGAGAAAATCCTCATTAGCTACAGCCCCCGATGCAGAATACTTGCTGTATCACAGATTTGTAATACAGACACACAGCAGGTCATGTTTTTTTCCCCCCCTTCAAAGCTCATATCTCAACTAAAGCACGTAACAGGTATTTTAAAAGTATGTCTGTAACATCAGTGACACCCAGTGTGGGTGATTTCTGTGAGAACAGGTGAAAAACAGAACTATCCTGGCATCCTTAATGCTGCACAGCATGTACAACAAAACCATAACAAACCATCGTCGTGTTCGTGACAGCGCAGTCGAACTTCCTTACCTTCTCCGCCGAGCTTCACGGCTTCACCGAGGCAGTAAAGCTCCTTCTCTTTGCTATCCAAAGACGAGTCTGCGTCTGAGGAGACACAACAAAGCCACTCACTAACGCGTTCACAACAAACTTTGGGGCCACGCGTGGAGCCATGCTGGTCCGAGGCTGGCTACGGGGCTAGCATTAGCTTGCTAGCGCCTGCGCTGGCTTCCCTAAAGCAAGTGAAGCTGTCAAAGCTAACAAACTTACAGCTGGACAGTTGCGGATACGATTACTGCACGCGCCAGCGGCACAAACTCTGCCCTGTAACGGCTAGCTTTGCTCGCGCGCCCGTGCACGGCTGCTCAAACAACCCATTAATATTGCATTTCGTAGTAATATTTCTGACAGTTACTTTGCTGCGCTTTGACAGACGCTGCATGGTGGAGGTGCCTACTCAACTCAATCACAGACAGTTGGACCACGCACTTCCCGACAGTTTGTCCGCAAAAACAACAACGCTACCGACGTGCGAACTTACTGTCAACAAAACGTAATTTAGCCGCACTGACGAAGGAAGACCAAGGCTCGCGAAGGAAGGTATCCAGACTTGGTATTTGGCGATCCAGTGTCGCCATTGCTCTTCCTTCTTGTTGCTTTGCTGAGAGCCGTTTTTTCCTCTCTCTCCTTCGCACGCAGCAGTCTAAAAACGAAAGAACGAGATATGCTGACGTCGTCGTCGGCGAGCTTCGGCCGGGCTCGGCATCCGCCGGAGGGTTGAGAGGTTGAGCGACAGACAGGGAGCTATTCCCGAGTTCAAAAGTTCAGTGTGCGGGTACAGCCGAAAGCATATTGACATCATACAGCTTTGTCAATGTAGGGTGGTTAGATTAGGTTGCATTAGAAAATACTTAAAATGAATTAAAGGCTTTAACAGTGTCAGTAATGAATGGACATTGGTAGGCCTTTTAACTACAAAGAACAGATTAGACAATTAATATTTGCCAGCCATTAAAATTCTATCAAAAATAGAGGAAATTATTGAGGATAATAATACAGTGTGGGGATTTCAATGCAACAATTCTTAATCAAATTGATCATACATGACACAGTATCTCAGACAGACCTACTTAATATACAAGCGTCTAAACTGTACATGCTGTCTATACTGAAAAAATAGTGGCAATTGGGCATTTTGTAAATATCAAAAGAAGCGTATAATATAAGACTTGGCAGGGATGAACATGGCTGTGTTCCTCTATGATCTAGGTTGAGAACAGAAATGTTAGGCCTGTGTTTGAACCTGAAAATGTACCAAATGCTAGATTCAAATCTTCTCCCTGCTTCATTAAAAGAGGAAGCTTGCAAAGTAATGGCTATAATGGATTTTGGAAAGAGGAGGTCAGACTTATGAATAACACTAAAAAAACTTTTTCTACCTGACATTATGGTGTTAGTAGCTCAGATTTTATTGCAAGGTTACAGCTGCAGCATTACTATGACTTATTTGATTATGTGCATATTTTGATTCTTTGGCTCTCACTGGGGCCCTAAAAAGGTCTGAATGTTTAAGCACTGACACCTACATATCATGACCAGTAGTTCCCAAAGTGGGGATCGCGGACAACCAAGGGTCTTCCAGAGAGGCACAAGGGTTCACCTGCAAAATCCACGTTTTGATTTTAAGTGTAGCTTGTATCAGAATCAGTTATGTAATTCCTAAACATTCATATGAATAGTTTTAATAACAACATAAATCTTTAATTTGGGTGAGGTGGAGAACGAATGAAAAGCAGGGATTTGAAGTTTCATCTGCATCAGGCACTATAGGAGTTTTATAGAGGACATTACTGATTAAATATGACTCAAAACTTTGTCCCAGGATGTTTAGAGTCTCTAAGTGGCTCAGTAGGTCAAGCTCACAGCATTACATTGACCTCTTGTGGCTGAAAACAGAACCTGCATTTCCAGTGGAAAGTCAGGTTAGTCTCGTTTTCATGCAACTTTAATGTCAAGGAGATCATAATATATGATGAGAGGTTAGGTTGGATTAAGTACTCTCTCATACACACAACACACGCACAAACAGCTAACCTACTTTGTAGGTAAAACAGAGTCAAACAATCCAGTGGCTGCACACCTGTGATCACATGACGCAGCGTGAAGTGGTCTGAATCAGAGTGAGAAAACCAGAGAAGGGTGGATGTCAAAGGAAATAGCAGCCTTAAATGAGGGTAAGAGATTGACTTTGATTAGTTTACATAAATATGTCCTACAAACCTTTCAAACGATAATCTGTGGTTGAATGCAATGCTTCCCGTCATTCTCTCTTTCACACCAGCACACATTCTTTCTCTGTTCCTGACGCTCATTCTCGCTCACACGCAAACATACAAAAGCAGGACTCGACCACAATGTCGTGTTTGTTTCCCAACACAGTGATCACTGAGGTCACAGGGCAAATCAGGAAGTCACAGGGCAGACCCGGAAACACAAAGTACCATTTTTCTGTTTTCATCACAACAGTTTTGGGCCACTGATGCTGCAGCGTCTTTCAATGCTTTCACACTTTTATTTAACCTTCTTGACAGTGCACTCGTAGGCACACAGAAATACAACCACACGGATTAATGAAGAGATTAATGAAAAAAAATTATTCATTTTATTGAAAAAAACAAAAAATAAAGGCACATTGGAATTGTGTCTCTCGAATATGACAGTTTGGCAGGTTAAATGCATAGGAATCAATGACAAAGCTATAGCTACTTGGATGATGGTTACAGGAGTGCAGAGGTATATCCAGTACACCAAACACATTTGTTGTTTCACGCTGTTTCAATTTACATCATTCCACTTACATTTGTCCTATATCAAAAGGCAAAAGACAAAAAAAAGGAGAAATTCCTTCAAATAATCATTGACACATGCTGAAAATGAGAAGGAAGACAAGAAAAGTAACACGGTTTATAAAACACAACACCTGCTCACTGTTTTGGTGTCTTATAAAAGGATTTAAAAAAAAACTAAACAATCAAAAAAACAAGAGGGGTCAGACACCAATAAACGATTTATCATCACATGGAGATATAGAATAAGTTGGAACAGAAAGGAAAAATAGTGCTTTGGCAGATTTGTTTAACAGTGATGCAAAAAAAAAGTGATGAATGAACATTAAAATTAAGTAAAGAGGAACTCACTATTACATTCATAATGATAACAACAAACAGTTTTTTATAAAGGCACAATCAAGGAAGGATTTCAGCTGGTACCTAAGCAGAGACTAAATAAATCAAAGCCTTCAGAAAGACTATAAACTTTGGCTGCGCTCACACACCGAGATTTTCCTGCACAGACAGCCAACTCTCAATCAAGTATTCCTCACGGATTCACACTCTCGCAGTGCTTTTAAGGACAGCGTGTTAGGCACCATCTTATGAGTGCACTGTGCATTTCGCGATCACGCACTGAATGTACAAACTACCTCCCTGATATTTGGGTGAGAGGCCATTTTAGTGTCTTCAGAAAGAGTCAAAAAACAGGCATATGCAGGTAATGCAGGATCAAGAATTTCATATGGGTTCACCTCACCAGGCACTTCACAAAAACAGGACATCTCCACACCAGTTTTGCTGATTTGTATTGATGTTGCAATACCTGCTAGCCACCAGTAGAGGGCTTGTGGGGTAACAAGAACGAGAGAATGAATGAATGTTTGAGTGAGTCACTTTTTGAGACAGGGAGGGTGCTTTTGAATGTAAAAATATACAAAATATGCATGGCTTCATTTCAAGACCAACATCAAATTCATTCAAAATGTTATACATGAATAAATTATAATGAATGTAAGTCTGAAATTTGGCAACTCGGAGTATTTTGCTTCCAAGTGCACCGCTGACATCTGTCTCACCCTCTCCGTTACCCTGACAACCTCTATCACATTATCCCTATTGCTGCACATGTTGTAAAATTAAACCTTGTGGTTATTTTATGTCATAGACAAAGAGAGGAGTTCAAAGTACCTTACATTCATCAGTATATAATTAAGCATAATAAATTCAGCCAGTATCCTAAAATTGGATCAGACACATATGCCTGAATGCTGCAATAAAGCTCAGGTTTAAAAGGCCTGTTTGGTCATTGAGCATGTATCTGCTTACTAAGGCATAAGAGAAGGCACGTTTAGAAGGATTTGACACACTGCTTGCATTGGTGTTGCTATAGTATATGAAACATGTAAAAAATGCAAAAATAACAAAGGCTAATCTACACGTAAAACTTTCTCCTTTTGCCGCTGCAGAGGAAATCTTTTGGATTTTGGTGTTCTCAGGTCAAGAGTGCCAAGAAATTAAGTCATTTTGGGTTACAAAATTCCAATTCAGCTGTGTGTGCAACCTAGACAGCTCCTACTGCATGTCTAAGGGCCTAAATGCAATATTCACCCAAATCCATCAGGTTTTAAAATGACCACCAGTCATTTTTATCTTCATCATCTTCACAGAGGTTTATTTTTTGTCATGACGTCGTCATTGCATGGGGTGTACGTGCTGTGTCTGTCCTATATGTGGTGCGTACATGTGGATTTCTGTATCTGTCAGTACGTGCGTGTGACTGTGTGTTCGTGTCGCTTTGTAGCGTGCTGAACGTTAGATGGGCGCGGGGACCTGCTGCCTTCCAGGTCCGGGCTGAGAGGAGAACTTCTGGGAGTGCCAGCGCGTCTCCTTGTACACAAACCAGGCGTTTCCCGCCCACACAAACATGTTGAGGTAGCCAAACACCTGGAGGAATGCACAGAGAGGAAAACAGGTCATAATAACGCTCAAAAACACTTATAATAAAGGAGGACTGTCTTATTAAGGGACACTTTGAGGACTTGAGCTGTGGTCTGTGTGAACTGTGTTCATTCCAACAAATTTGCTTTGGACTTGTGACACAGAAAACATTGAGCAGAGCACATTGTCTGAGGAAAATAAAGAGTCTCATGACTGCGAGTCAGGCTGCTTAACGTTTATGCTGAAGTCTTCTAGACAAGAACAGAAGAATTCAAACAGCCTCTCCACAGGCAAATGATTTGGATTTACAGGCCAGAGTAAAACCCAGATGGCAAGTAAAATTTCTTCTAACCACAGAGATGTTGAGGGTCCGCATGTTGGCGAACTCTGTGACCTCGCAGGTGATGTTCCTCCCCTTGCAGAGTGCCAGCGTGGCGCCGATGCCTTCGGTGTCTGTGGCGTCCTTCACATTCTGCAGGCCCTTCGCCCAGGCGGACGAACACACCAGCCACAGGAAGACCAGGATCGCTGTGACCACAAAGTCCTGGAGGCATGGGCGAGAAACACACCAGCTCTACAAGACTCTTGTGAAATGCCCTCATTTCCACAGTTTGATTTCAATTTGTCTGCTGGAGGTCGACTGGAAAGCTGACCAGCGAGATCAATACTCACAAAAATGGGTCCAAAGTCAGAGTCCTTGTAGACGTGCATGTAGCCTAAATACACCAGCAGAGCCGCCATGCTGTACAGGAAGCAGACGATGCCGATGCCCACGAAGAACTCCGCCGAGGAGGCCGAGTCTCCCACCATGTGTGTCGTTGTGACAGAGTGGTTACAAATAGTGGTGTTTCCCTCAACAAGGGGGACCTGGCTTAACCTGGCCACGAAACAAGATGCACGGTTAAAATCGTCATCATTACTGCTGCGTTTGGATGCTTCTGGTTATCTTAAAAATGATTACGTAACTGGTGTTAAGTGACATTTCAATCCTGTTCCTGACATCAGAATATCACCAAAACTCTGCTGAGATTCCCACCTAAATGGGTAGTGAAAGTTGGCGTTGAGAGTTTCATTGCTGCCGTCGCCGCAGAGGAGAGATACGACGTTCCTCCCCGAGAATCCGCCACAGCTTCCAAACGCAAATATGGCCGTGAGCTGAGTGGACAAGAGAGAGCGACAGATTAGGGGACTGATGTGCAGCTTTGCAGAAATAAGATCAGAAACCGAGACAATTAAGATGCTGGAGATTTGTTTTAAGAGCAGGGGATGATTTTCACTGCAAATGCAGACAATGCAGCTTGAAAGCGCAGTGTAATGTCACCAGAACTTCACACCCCGAAGAAAGCTGGCAGCCTTAAACATAACGTCAGCAGGAAAGAGCCAGAGGGACCAACAGATGGCCTGCGTTTTAGTCTTACAAACAGCTGAAAATAAAACTCCACTACTCAACAATTTTCACAAGATCAGTTTTCATCCTTTGAGTCTCTATTTGTCCCATCTTCTGTGTTCTTGTTCTGCAGCTGCAGTCGTCACCATACGACACCTTATGGACCAAACAGCAAGAAACGCTGTCTAACATGTATGATTTGATTGTGTCTTGTAAAATACGGCTTACATGCCTGCTAATGCTGCAATTCAGCCCTTGCATTCTTTCTTGCAGAGGCAGAAAGCATCTGACTCAGCGTGTAGGCCATGTGACGCTAATACGCTCCTTAAAACCAACACATACTAAATTCTTTTAGTCAGGGCGGCTGCTGCTAAGCTCAACCTTCAAACTGCAGTGGGCGAAACGATAATCATATAACTTGCGGGTACCGAGCTCATTCAGACTCTGGCTGATATCAGTTTACTCATACCTCATGGGTAATGATGATCTGGTGGGGAAATGTGCACTGTAAATCACAACCTACCGCGGAGGAAGACTTTCGTTCTTCTCCACATGCGTCCGCACATCATCATACGGCCTGCCTGAACCCACAGCAGACGGCTGTGCTGCAGTACAGTGCTACTTCAAAGACTAACGACGAGCCACAGGGCGACCCGTGGGGCTTCACAGGGCAGGCATTTTGATCATTTTATGTCGTGTGAGCTAGGAAGAAGCAGACAGGCCTTTAGCTCGGCTACCGTATGCCTTGCGGTAAATAAATACTGCTGACAAATTGAAGAAGGTTGAGAATCATACTTTGTCATCCCTATTTCCCAAGAAATGTCTTAAATCTACATTTGCTTTTGCTTTTGGCCAGCTGGGGGCGCCACAAAAAGCCGTAAACAGCACTGACTGATGTGGTGAACACGCCGTCATCATACCATCTATATTGCTTATCTACAGTATTTAATTCTCCCATATTAGTCTGATTAAAAAATGAGTACTAATTTATTAGTGTTATTAAAAAACATACAGGACATAACATTATGTGAAATTTAACCAAAAACAGCCTTTTGTTTCATTTCTTTAAGGGTAATTGTAACTGATTATTATAATAATGTGTAAAATCTTAAGCATTAAATGCAGACCTAATATTGACTCTACTTTTTAGCTCTGTTTTGGTCATCACCAGCTCCTGAGGGACACATCTGGCCCTTTAGGCTAAGATCCTCGCCCCCTTTGCACTGCAGCTCCACAGGTTGAAATGTAGCCCAGAACATGTCAGAAAGGATTACGCAGATGCACTTTTGAGGTGTTTCTGTTGTAGTAGACAGCATGCAGCAGACAGGAAGTGGATAACATCATATGACCTTTGATTAACACATCGCAACCTGCACCGCAGGACACTCCAAACAAAACATTTACAAAGAACCGACTCCGACTGACCTCTTCAATTCTGCTTCATCGGCACCTCGAAAAAAGACGACCCACCTCGACTTTTAGCCTTCAGCGTCTCGCCACAAGACCCACACACACTTGCCCTACTGTACGTATGCACACACGCCTCCAGATGTTTCTCCAGATGTCACTGGCTGCCACTTCCTGTTTTTCTGGCTACACGCCACGACGAGCTACTTCTCTCACATTCTTGTTTCACCGACTCTGCCACTCTCCCACTGCGAGGTCACAGAGCCTCAGCATGACCGGCCGTGAAAGCCAGCGTGGTCCAGACACACACACATCTTAATTCTTTTGTTTACGCTCACATTTTTAAACAGAGCATAAATACTAGACTGCACAAGCACTACCCGAGAGTTTGTCATGTTTCCAGTATCACCGCTTAGTCCCAATTAAGGCTACAGATGGCACCTTCTCCAAACATGGCGACCTCCAGACTGCGGACGAACAGAACTGTCTTGCCTGTCTTTCCAGGCATCTGTAAACCACATGGTACCAATTTACGGACACTGCTGAGACAGCCCAACCACGCTATGAGACAGGATACGCAATTTGCATGCAGAAACCACTCACATGTGATAAAAGCTTCAGGTTCCCACATGTGGTGCAAACAGAGAAAAGAGAAACGTTGCTTCTAGAATATCCCCATCAGTCTGAAATATCTTCTAATCAGCAGTGTTCCCTTCAGTTCTTACTGAGAGGTCACTGAGTCCGGGTCAGTCTGACCAAAAAAAAAACCCCAAAGCCACTGGAGCGTGTGCCCGTCTGGTCACTGGGGTTCCTTCAAGAGCCCGAGCAACCGACCCCTCTCTGGCGGCGAGACCTGACATCGCCACGAGTCCAGAAAGAGAGATACAGCGAGCATTCGTTACTCCAAACCATCCTTCCTGTTTACTACTGTGCGGGAGATAATATCTAGGGAGGTATGAGTGTTTAGGCCCAACCACTGAAGTGCCGAGTAAAACACTTTTTTCACTCAGAGGTTCACAGGGCGAATGGACGTTGGATAAAAATGTTGGATTTTAGACAACCCTCTGGACGCCGCCCAGCTTCATCGACAGCGGCGCAATGAGCCGTCTTTTCGACCTCCACACTGATGCCATCCCGTTGCTGCTTGCACTCAGTGGCTCCGTTTAATACATGTCCAGAATCCCTCCGCTGCTGCTTGCAGGAGGGAAGACATGCAGTATTCTACATGCATGGTTTTAACAGTCACATCATGTATTAGTGGAAAGTGTGCTGAGAAGGCATGCACCAGCTTTGATCATGATGACCGTAATAAAATGGTCCTGATGACCTGCTGATTATTTTCCAGGTTCCCTGATTATTCGTTTGGCCTGTCGAGCATCAGAATAATGATGATAAAAAAACATCCATTACATATACCTTGAGTTGTCGGACCAACTGTCTAAAGCCCAAAGATCTTCAGTTTACGACCACATGAGACAAAGAAAACCAGCAAATCCTCACAACCTCAGGACCGGAAAAGAAGGACTTTGGGGCATTTTTGTTTGAAAAATTACAATGTGAACAATTATTCGATTATCAAAAAAAAAAAAAGAAAAAGAAAAAGAAAAAAATGTTCTCATGCAAACCAGTAAATTATGTATTACCACTTTTTCTATGAGTAGTGGCGTTGCATCTCAAACAAGGTGCAACCTGAAAGCAGCTAATGCACTATTAAGCTACTGTATAAACTTGGCGATCATGAAATAGAAAATGTTATATTAATGATGCTTCAAATACTCAAAACTTGGCATTCGAGTATCTAATAATTCATTTTCTCGGAATAGCTGCAGTGACTTCCTGTTTAGTGTTTGTTAACCTGCTGCTTGCCATCCAGCCTAACTTTCCTGATGTTTCCTGAAGCTGCTTAATGATGTAGTAAATAGCCCTCTCCACACACTACTGGGTGGGCTGGGACCCCTGTATTACTACATCACACATTCCCAACATAAAATGAGCGAGTATGTACATAATTTATCATCCGGATCCTTCTGAATAGCAAAATATGTCAAGTTAAATAAGGGTTGCATAAGGCCAACACAGTAACACACACACTCGTCCTGAGTCAGATGACTGCTGCTCTATACCTCTGTGTTAGAGTGTGTGTGTGTGCTTTAAGGGACAAAGTGTTGCTGAGCTGCATTACCCCCACACTGACCCAGTTATGTAGAGCAGAACTGATTACTGGACTTTCCCTGAGAAACTGTGGCGCGCTCTCATGGCACGCACACCGCCTCTGCACGGTTGTTCCGAAGGTAAATTATTGGTGGCAGACGCATTAATCTGTAACTGTGTCGTCTGAAGGGCAGGAGCCCGGGCAGCCCAGCAGAGGGATCCAAATGAAGTGGACTGCAGTTTTCTTCGCCGAACACACCTTCAGTCTTAAAGATCAGCATTTAGAGTACAATTAAATTAACTACAGCAAAAATATGCTTAAGAGAAGCCTAAATTATTGCACTAATGGGCATATTATGAGGCATTAATTTGGTTATTCGTGTGTGATGAGAAATAAAGTACATTTTCAGCTTCATTAACTAAATGGCATGCGTGCACGCATTTTGTTAATTCTTGAACGTGCAAAACTTCAAAGCTGCAGATGAAAAAGATGGAGAAAGTTGATGTAAGCGTTCTATGAAAGTGTGGAAAAAAAGTTGTGGTCATGTTTGTGCAGTATAAACATTTTTTTTTCACCCACATCTGCAATTTCCCCCTGATTTCTCTCAGGGGTGAAAATAGCCGGGAAAAAAGGGGAAAATCCGAGGAGCAAGAAAAGCACTGAACCTCCCTGTCCTCCGGGTATGACACACACTCTCACTCACACACACACATTCACACACACATGCATCCAACTTACCCACTCCACCAGTTTGACGAAGCCGAGAGGCTCCTTCAGCGGCGACAAGTTCAGCCGAAATCCGGTCATCATGACTGCGCCTCTGACCCAGAATCTTTATCCAGCTGCTCCTAAACTCTGGATGTTGGTCCAACAGGGAGGAAAAAGGGGGAGTTGTTTGACAGAATGACGTGGTTTTACTGCCGACGCTGCAAAAAATGGCCAACCCAAGTTATTCAAAGCGAGTTTCACGAGCCAACTTTGCGCTAAGTCGACCAAATCTAATTTCTCCCACAGAGGTGAGGGCGTTCAATTCACTGAGAAAATACAGTTTTACGCGTTTCAGGAGCTTTTAGCAACAAACGTGAACGGAAAAGCTGTAAGTTAAGAGGGATATTTTTTGCAGTGTAGCTTGAAAAACGAGTTCCTAACGCTCCGCTTGGGGATGCGCAAAATACGCAGTCGGTTAAGGAGCGTAAAGCGTGCCAAATTACGCGTCGCGTTTGGCGACAAAGCGTCATGTGTGTTTGGTTACAGGAAATGGTGCTGATTGAAGAAGCGCGTCCACGCTGTTGCAGGAAAGTTTCCTCTTGTCTCCGCTGCAGCTGGGAAAAAACTCTCCATCTATCACAGGATCGTATGAACAAAATGCAGCAACAATATAAGCGAGGAATTACCACAGAAAGTCCGCGCACAGTCACACCAGGAGACCCCCGCAGAAAAAAGCCGCAGCTCAAGTACCAGAAAGCATCAGAAGCGCTTCCTGAGTTTTCATTGGATCCATCCGCCGGAGGACGCAGGCTGCCTCCTCCTTGCTGAGTGCGCAGTTGCTGCGTAAAACGCCTCTTTTGGTGCTGACTGGGATCATATGACTCTCAGGGCAGAGCGCAGATTCTCAAAATTCTTTCAACAAAGAAAAAAAAACCCCGAAAAGATTATCTCAGAGATCAGCTGCAAGTGACCCGAGTTAAAATTAATGAAAGGGTCATTACACCAGACACGAGTTTATCTGAACAGCTGGTGCTCTCTGCTGGACAAGCTATGATTCAGACACCTTCTAAATATCTTTGGCATTTCTGTTCCGACACATCTTCCACTCACTGACTGGAATATATACAGATACACCTGCGGAAAGACAATAAATATCAGCCCAGCTCTAGTGAGGAGAGCTGTTCATCCTCACACAAACTCTTGTACATTGTGTTCTGTGGCTCTGGAGGAGTTTCTCAAAGTCTGAAAAAAATAACCCTGATGACGTCATCTGGGTTGGAGAAATGTTAGCAGAAACCTTTCATTCGTTTGAAAGATGCTTATCAGGCAAGGAGGGGGTAATATCATCGGGGTAGCAACTTTATGGAAGTGCAACACTAGATTTAAAAAAGCGTCCGTTCACGGCTTCCTCCCTTACATGTCACGGTCTGCTAACCTAAAGTGTTCTGGTGAGACAGAGCTGAGATTTATAATTTGTTTTGATACTTTCAAGTCGGTTTATAACAGGTCAGCTGAACAGGCAAACATGTGATTTCAGCAAATATGAAAAATAAAGTTTCCAATACTAAATTAATAATAAGCTAATATTTACTGAAGTTTTAATGGAGCAGCTCTTTCAAGCATATTCTTTTTTTTGTCTTATAGTTTATGAAATTATGTAACTCCTGGAAAACTTCTTGGGAACTTATTAGGAAATGACAGACCCATAAAACATTTTTTCAAGTAAAACACTGGTAAAACATGACATTTCTGCAGTTTTTCTCTATTTTCAAAAAAAGTTCGACATCCAGAAAGATGTTTAACTGGCTAGATATTAGTCGCTGACGACTTATACGGCATTTAAACCGAAAAAGTCGATACTACACAAGGGAAATAATATTTCAAATCAATCCAACACCAAAGCAGGCACAATAAATCAACCATTTCAAACTGACAGGGTGGCATCTTTAATCAATGTATTGTTGACAATATAGCAAGTTATGTTAAAATATCAGTTGTGTTGGGAGAGAATTTGGGAAAAACCAACATATACATACAAGTAAAACAACAACAACATAAAGAAAAAAAAGTATTCACAAACACTTTCTCATCCAAACACATGAGGCATTCACGCAGGACTCAACGCACCCACATGTGTGCACGCGCACACACACACACACACACACCCCCACACAAACCATGCTAAAAGCTTGACAGTGACAAAAAAAAACAAAAAAACAAAACAGTCACACTGCCGTTTTGGATAATTCTTCTGTTGGTACAAAAACGGTCGTTCTGACAAAAATAATAATAATATTATCTACTGTGGTCGTCTCCTGAACCTGCCCTCGCTGCTTTCAGTCAAGCTAGTTGTTGTATGTACAAGTGAGAAGGCAGTATGGCCGCATTGTAAATAAGGAATATTTACTGCAATATTTCTGGCATTTTTTTCTCCTTTGTCATACAAAATAATATTTCTCTGAGGTAAGAACCGAGACAGTATCAAAATAGTAAAATAAAAGTTTTACTAAAATGCACCCCGGAATTGGAAAAAGGACAACTGTGTCGTTCCTCCAGAACAACTGGATAACAAATGATCTGACAGGTAACAGTAGTGACAGGTGCAAAAACAGAAGGGAAATAAAGAAAATGACGTTGTTTCAGCAAGTGACTGGCTGTGTTGTTCACCAGCTTGTCCGTGTTCGATCGGGTTGGCCTGAGCCAGAAGCGGGAGATGGGAGTCGGTGACATCACAGGGTCATCACAAGGTCTCAGCTCTGTGGGCCCAATGCTAATGTCAGCATGCTCGCGCTGACAATGCTAACATGCTGAATTCCCCAAGGTATAACGTTTACCATGCTCACCACCTTTACTTTGGCGTGTTAGCATGCTAACATTCGCTAATTAGCACACAGAAAACACAAAATGTGGTTTAAGCTTGTATTCTGACACAAACTTAAGTATTAGGCGCATTAAAATTTAGACCTGATGATGACGCTGGATGAAAAAGGATCAACAAAGTCAGTGGGATTCACCATCTGGGGACCATGAATGTCTATTTATAGATATTTCAGTCTAGACCGACATTTCCCTGATGTTCACTAATGTTGTGTTATATTGTCAAAACTTAGCAAGGAGCAAACATGGTGCCGACCGTACAGCCTGAACATTTCTACTAAAATATTTAGCCTCTGGCCTTAAAAAAAAAAAGTTTCCTGTGATGTCACCAGCTCTTAGCTCCTCTTCAATAGCCTCTAGCTCTACGACAGGAAAAATCCCTTCACTGAAAGGGCCGACTCAGCAATGTGACTAAACACGCCTGCAAACAGGAGTGACACTCCACCGAGGTGCTCTGAATGGGAAGATAATTAACTCCAAAAGTCTTCATCAGCAAGTTCCCATTTATACCTGGGCAATGGCTCCGAACTAGAATACAACGTGCCACCGCTGGGCACGTTTACACTGCTGCTGACGTTTCCCTGCTTTTCACGAGTTAAGGCAGTGATACCAAGGGCAATGTTTTGCTGAACTGTGCACCGGTAGGTGCCGAAGCATGGCCGGTGCTGTCAGAAAGTTATTTCTGATCCCGATCTGCCTCTCGGTTGCTTTCGCATTGGCAAAAAAGCACACCCGCTGCTGTTAGTCACAACCCTGCGTCTCCTTTCAGAACAAAAGGCCGGCAAAGTAAAAGGGAGAGTGTTCTCTATTTCCCCGATCAACAAGTACGTTTGCATAAAGGAATACCACACAATCCTTTAGAGGAAGAAAACATCAGTACACATGCACACGCACACACACACACAAACAGATCCAAGCACACACACGCCAACATTTAGCATACACTTCTGCCCAGGAGCCAGATATGCGATCTTTCATAAACACATAATTAGATCATCTTCATTCCAGTGAAGACAATTTCTGTGATTTTTTTTTTCTTTTTTACACCAACTCTTGGTCTTATACAGCAAAGACTGGTTTCGAGAGCGCTGGCCCATCATGAAGACCCGATCCGAAACCTTTGACTGAAATCTAATCTTAGTTCCTGACTTTTCTGTCTTTTAAAGTTCTGTGGCCTCTTCGGGAGTTTGACAACACGTAAATTATGGATGGAAAACCAGCTTTTTATAATCTTCTCATTTATTATTTGTATCTGAAATTTAAAAGGAAAAACCCCAAAACATCACATTGAGATGGGGAGCAGAGTTTGTGATTTGCTGGATCGGACTGCGGATCGGGCCTTCGTGATGCGAGCGCTCTGTGGGCAACATAATGGCAAGTAGATGATCATTTATATACCTTCAGAGATGCACCAACAACATTTTATTTGGCGGAGTAAGAGTACAAAATATTCAGGTAGTACTTGATATATGCTGGCCTTTTATGATATGGGCCATAACTACTGATTAAAAGCAAGAAAACTGGGAGAAATGAAATCCTTCATCACCCCTAATTACAGTCAAAGTGTTGATGAGCTTCTCAGTTTCCAAGTAGAAGCAAGATATTAGATGTTATCAGTTAATGTTATCGGTGCACCGTTATATACCATAATCATCGTTTTCTTCCTTCACGTAAAAGACAAAGCTAAGTAGATTCAGACATTAATTTTTTTTTCTGAACATCTCTGTACACAATACACGGGGCACGGTCATTGGTGTGGGTGTGGCTTCTTATTTCTTTGTCATCATCTTCCTCACTTTGACTCACTGCGGCGTTCACTATGCATGCAGCTGCAAGGAGCTTATTAAAAAACCGACAACCATCTGATTTGCAGATGGAAAAGCCTGCAGACACGTTAGCCTGCCAGCAGCCAATCACATTCTTTTGTTGCAACATGTCAAGCCTATCAGTGCAATGCTTCAATTTGGGGAAGTAGCGCATGAAGTGAACGCACGGTTTGTCGTCATAATCCCAATTCTGGTTGCTTACTGCACCTCTCGCTTATTTTCTTCATTTTCTCCCGCCTCCCTCGTGGGGTGGTCGCTGTTTGTCGGAGGTGTGGCTGTTTGCAAATTATTTACTCCGTTTAAGAGCCAACAACAGAGTTTTGGAACGTTTTTGAGGGTGAATTTCTGTGAATTTTAAGGGAGTTTTCAGGTTTTTAGAAATGTTTCGGGGGGTTCTCAGGCTTTGGGGGTGGGATCTATTAGCAGTGCACGCTACCTCCATTTTTTGAGGTGAGGCCAAAAGGTGAAGGGTTAAGGGGTGGAGGGGTTGTTTTGGGGGTTAGGGTGGAGAGTGGTGGGAGGGGGTTCAGTAGTGCTGCGTTCAGTGCAGCAGCTCTTCAAGCTCACTCTCTTTGAGCTTAGCATTGTCTCTGACTTCATCAAATGTGTACGTCTTCACAATCTTGCCGTTCTGAAAGACTGTGTGCAGCAGGTCCTGGAGGTGAACAGAAAAACAAGACGGAGGGGGGAGAGAGGTGGGAGGGACGGAGTAAGAGAGAATAGGAACAGGGGAAAATGTGAAGGTGAGAGAAGAGGCAGGTCAGCGTTAGTGAAATCAATCCTTTGCCTTTGTGTGTACAAAAATGCGTGTATGCTATTGTGGTCATTGAACTCACCACGCCATACTCCTCCAGGTCGCCCTTGCCCTCCTCCAGGGTGACAAAGTCTCCGCTCTGTGTCCGGTGCAGAGACAGGCGACCTTTCTTTGACCTCTTGTTGGGGTCTGCCACCGGGTCCTTGAACACGTTCACCTTTTGCCACCACACAGGAAAACAAAATCACATTTAGGCAGAAACAAACAACACATAAACACATGGCTGATTTAGTGCATTGGAATAAAAACAAGCAACGCTCCACCCCCACTTGTGAATTGTAACATTACCCACAATGTAACTGTCCCATAATTAGTGTTACTTAAAACCATGCTGTCAGAAAATGGTCACTGAAACACAGCTACTCACCCCGAGTCCATTAGTAACCACGTAGCTGCATTTGAAGGAGCAGTTGAGCAGATCTCTGGTCAGTTTCTGCAGCAGAGCCCCCCCGGACCCGAAGGCAATGTTCTCAATGGACCACCTGTGTTCCTTCATGCCCTCCACTATCTTTGGAAAAACACACACACAGTCAAAAACCTTGCAATAGACCAGCATTATGTAACTGCTGATGTGGATAACGTGATTGTGCAATGAAAGTTCATTTGGGGGTTGGGAAAATTGTCATACTGCTTCAAGAAATCATTGAAGAGGCCACTGGATTCCCTGAAAAGAAGCTGTCACAAAGCTGGAGCCTCATGAATGATGTTTTGGTCATACATGGACATACAGTCCGTACCTCTTGCAGCGTGTTGATATCAACTCCGTCTCCTTGTATGACTCTGATGTAAGGAGGCAGAACTTTAAAACCCTTAGAGTTCTCCACTGGAATAAACTTCTTACCCAGGATCTCCAAAACCTGATAGAAGTAAAAGGAGAGAGGAAGAAGAAGGTTAGTGTTTTGTTTTAAGATGGCATCTGGAAAGGGAGCCGTCCACGCGACCACATACCTTCAAAACCGTATCGAGAGGGTTTCCGGAGTCCGGTCGGACAACCAGCGGGGCATCCGCGCTGCGTTTCTCTATCAGCCCCCGCAGGTCTTCTCCCCAGATCTTCTCACAGGCGTTGTAGATGTCGTAGCTGTCGCTGACTATGGATACGGGCACGCTGGGAAACTGCTTGACAATGTGCTCAAAGGCATCTTTTTCATGGTCCTTCCCCCACGCCGTGATGGTACTGCAGAGAGAACGGCAGAGGCGTCGTTACTTTATGGGCGATTTCGCTTCCCATGTGGTTGGTGGACAACTTCTGTGGTTGGTTTGAGTGTTGTGGGTTTACATGAACCAATAAACTAATAAACAGAGGGACACCACTTCCCACCTTTTTATTCAAAATATAGAGAGGGAAATGAGAGAGCGGTTCATCAGAAACAAACCGGATTGGTGGGGAAAAACAGAGTTAAAGCAAGCAAAAACACTGCAAGTAGCCAGAGCCTCAGATTACTTATCTGTTTGAAAGAAAGACTTTGGGAGCAAAAGAGAAAATGAACAGGATGAGAAGCACTTTAAAGAGGGAGAACAGTCACATGACTTTCATCAAATGAGAATGCCACAGCTCCTCCAGAAGAGGGCAGTGCGCTCCAGGGTTTTAGACTTGGATGAAACAGACCTGGGCCAAATTGTAGTTGCTTAAGGCTAAAAGGCAAAGGCAAGTTGTCCTTAAGTACTAGTGTCTGCTATGCAGGTTGTTGATTGGTTAGAAGGAAGATGGTTGTGATAGCTACGGTGTCATGCCAATGAATGAAGAAATACAGCACCGCATGCTGCAGTTCGCCCACATGGCAAACAAGGACAGACTTTTCCACCTTTCCCCCAGTCACACCTGTCCACAAAGACAGTTTGAGTTTAATGTCCTGACATTATAAGATAAATGAGATTCATGGTACCACCCCAATACAATGAAGGTACTTGGAACTTGGTTTATGGTGTCTTTGTAACTATTATCTACGAGAGAATTGTGAAACCTGTTCAATGTACAGAGAGTAAACCTAAGCCACCTGCGCTTTATCACAACAGAAAAGAGAGATGGTGTATGCTTACTATTTGGCAAAAACAGACTTGTTGTAAATTGTACTTTCTTTGCAGCGAAGACAGTTACTCGTCTATGAAACTGGTATTTCCATTTGAGGTATGTAAGGTTCTGTACTTCTTAAGTGAAGTAAAGAGGACACTCAAAGTTTAGCATGTTCAGAGCTCTGAAGGTGACACACCTCTGCTCTGAAACACCCACCCATCCCTTTCCTTCTACACCAAAATTCAAAGTGGAATTTCACTGTGACTCCTCCCTCCGAGGTAGAAACCAAACAGGAGGGGGCCATTACATAATGGTAACTATGACAACTCCTGCCACCATCCCACAATGCACTGGTGCTGGGTGGAAGGGTGCGCTGGAGCAGCAGTAACTGGCCTGGTGGCAAGGAAGAAGCGACGATGTGCAAGAGAGCGAAACGGAAAAGAGAGAGAGAGTGTGCGTGTGTGTGAGCAGGATGAATGGATCGGTGCCATGAAACAACACCAGTGACATGTGAGGGACATGTGCTTCAGGGCGGCAGCCAATCAAAAGCTTCACCTTCCAGCCAATCACAGGCCCATTCACAAACAGAGACAGATGAAGCAGATAATTAGTGTGAGGGTGACCAAGCTCTCATCGGGGAAGCAAAGAAACACCAACCCCGGCCAAATGACGAGTAAAGTCGCACTCGGGATGATAAATTTCCCTCCATCAACAGTGTTGGCAGATGACCAACTGTTATTTCAAACAAGTTTTCTGAGTTTTCTTTTGAAAAATCAATTTGGCTTGTGGGTGAAGGAGTTTGCCTCCAGACCTGGCTCTTAGCCAAAACGTGGACTATCTCACCAGAGGCAGCACTGGAGATGAATAGCGACGGGCCAACTGTACCCCTGTGCTTTCTGGGAATACGTGAATACATGGCTTATGCTGATAATTGACATTGTGCACAGGAATTTAGCCGCCTGCCAGGGCTAAATGTTCTGCTTAGAAGTTGCCTATCCCTTAAAAGGAGTGTTGACCACCCTGGCAAACCCCTGTCATAACTTGGAGGTCTTATATTACTGGTGTAATAATTGAAGTGGGTGGTGAGCTGCTTTACCACATCACAATGGAGACGGTGCCACTAAACCCTGTGGAAGAGCCAGGAAACACTCTAAAGCTAAGAAGTGTAGGCTACACAGAGATATACCTCGTCTCTAAGCTGGTACAACACTTCAATGAACAGTGTTAGAGAAATAAAATGCTGAAGTGTGTGTGTGTGTACCTGTGCTCTGCAGCAGGCACTGAGAAGCCTGGCACAGGGTCCTTGGTTCCGTAGTACTTCTTAATGACTCCGATGCCGGCGACCGTGTCTGTGCCCTTGAAGTTGACCAGATGGGCGGACGCCCCGATGCCTGCAGTCTACATATAGGGGGGAGATGGGTTAGGGAAGCTAAAAGGCAAAGACATCCCTTATAAAGTAAACATTAAACTAAATTTTGTTGGAATCCACCTTTTCGTTTGTGCATTTTCTTTCACTTTACACCATATTTTTAAGCCTGATAAATGAAGTGACCATGGTTTGGACAAACCATTCTAACTTACAGTCCACGTGCTGGATTTTCCCTCAGCTGTACTTCATAACACACCGTGTGATGTGGTCGAAAGCTCCAGGGAAAGCTAGTGAGCGGACCTTGAGTTAGGATTATGTTGCAAATATTCTAAAAGCACAATGGATGTAATCTGACAAACTACCTCTTAGGTCAGGCATGTCCAAACTATTCCATAAAGGGCCGTGTGGCTGCAGGTTTTTGTTCCAACCAAGGAGGAGCACACCAGGCCAACCAATCAACATCAAGGGATCATTAGTTATCAGCTGAAGACTGAGATCAGCTGATTAATTGATTCCAGCCTGGTGTGCTCCTCCTTGGTTGGAACGAAAACCTGCAGCCACACGGCCCTTTATGGAATAGTTTGGACATGGCTGTCTTAGGTCAACAGATCCGTCTTCATGGAACTGCGCAAACTCTATCCACTGATGCGGGTCACTTGATAACGTTGAAAGCTCCAGTTCCAAATCTAGCCTGTTTATTTTGTGTGATGTGTTTGTCAGTTTGCCTCAAAAAATCTTCAGGTTTCCATTCAATTGCACTTTTGCTAAATCAACTGTATAAGTATACAGTTAAGTATGCAGTATAAGTAGTATAGTAGAGTATACAGTACCTCTTGTGAGGAGACGCCTCTGTAGCCAAAGTCATGCAGTTTATACTCCAGCCCCTCCAAGTTCCCAGAAGTCTGCAGGAGGTACTTGGCGAGGATCTTCTTCTGCTCTCTGGAGTTGGTTGCCACAGTGATGGGGTACCAGATCTGAACCAGAATGGTCTGATGGAGGGAAGAAGGACAGTTCAGTTCAGTCCAGTTCACTGCATATTTACTACCATTTCAGGATGTCAGAGACCGTTTCACTGCAAAGGTTCATGTCCTCTAATTTTCCACCTATGATTAAAAAGAACTCTCTGCTCTCAGACACACATGACAAAGGAACGATGTGCTGGTTTCAAAGCAAAGTTGCCGCAAAAGTTTTTTTTTTTGTCTGGCAGCCAACCATCCCACTTTCCCAGTACTCTACTGGACTAAAACTAACAGGCTCAGGGATCAAAGAGGGCTGCTTATTCACACAAGACAAACTCCGGGATCCTCCATGCCTCGTGTCAACTCTGGCCCAGAATCACACATTTCAGTATGAAAACAAGTGGCTTATCTGTACTCATCGCCACCTGGGAAATTTTACGAATACACACTTTCTATCACCATAAATGTACAGTGTGTGTGTGTGTGTGTGAGAGAGAGACAGACAGACAGACAGAGGACCTGCCTGCCTATGCCTCTGTGCATAAATCAATTTCAAATACATACTGTGCAGTAACATTCAAGCGATTTATCAGGTCAAAGTCGTGCTGGGCGATAAAACGATCTTGATAGTGGGTCGAGCTAAAATTTACGTTGATAACGATGATAAGCTACGGACATTTTTACTCAATGGATAGATCGAACAGTCTATCACCCTGCAGAAATAAACGTGACAGCAGTCAGTCTCCAGTGTCTGGTTTGTACTTCAGAGTGCAAGCCCATTTCCTACTGCACAGCATTGTTTGAGCTCCTGGATGTAAACATGGAAGTCCTCTGGAAAAGACAGTAAAAAATAATGAGTGGAACTGAGGGGCACAAAAACGAGTTTTGCTCCGGTGCCTCTGCTCTGTCTGTCGCCGCCTGTTTGCACGAGGGCAGGGCTGAGCTCCTCAAACACAGACAGAGCACACAGCAGCGTAACTTCAGGGCAGAGCCCCTGGCGGAGGGACTGAAACAGACCTTACGATACATTTTACTGCAGTCAACGATGACGATGCTCATTAGCCGTAAGTGCAACAAATACGAGACAGTGTGATCGATTGATCAAATACCCGTTGAACAAGCAGAACACAAACTCGCAGAAATCTGAGCCTCTCTGCATGCAGTCACTTGCTCTGAATCCACACCTGTCTTGTTTTACACAGCCATGATTCATGTTAAAGTGCTGAAAGTGAACTCAGGACTTCCTCCAGGGGTGAGGAATATATATATAATATGATAAGTATATTGATCAGTATGTGTGTCTGGATCATATTTTATGCCATATTGCCCAGCCCTAACCCCAAATTCAGTATAAATTCAGGGTAGATTACACATTAAATTTTAACCGTTAAATCACCATTCACGTCCTAGAAAGAGAAATCAATCTAATGTGGTGACCTCTGGGTCATACTGCAACATGAAGCCGATATTATTATGTAATTAGACACTATGTTTGCAACATACTTGAAGATTTAAATGAAGCTCTGTGTGTATAATAGGAATGACAGCTAAGTACATGTGCGTCAAAACTCATTAGCCGCAGATAAAGAGAGTGAGCGTGACAAAAATGTACACCAGGATGTAGCCGTGTTCCGTCCCACACAGTCATTCGTAGGCCTATAAGGGAACAAATCTTATCTCTGTGGACGTCCAGGCCTGGCTCCACACTCTACAAATACTATGCAGTGTGTCTTTTCACCCTTTAACCCACAGCACAGTCACATGCCTCCTCAGACTAATCATAATCTAAACCATAATATGGTCTCATGTGACTGCCAGAGCAAGGCTAATGTCAAACGCACGCACGCACGCACGCAGCGTCTACCTTATCTGCATGTTGACATTTTCCTGAGGAATCATCATATAACATGAAATATAACACTCAAGTTATCAACACTATCAAAGTTGTGCACAGACTGTAATTCTTCTTCCTTCTTATCTCTCTGTTTACTTTTCATGACCAGAAATTATTAAAAAAAAAAAAAAGTCCAATTGTGCAATTGTAATTTTAATCAATCAAATAGTCTCAGGATTAAGATGACTGTGACATTTATAGAAAGTTCAATACAGCATGTAATCATCTGGTCAGGTTTGTCATGGATAATGACCCTAATGGGGCAGCTGTACGGTAAAAACAACACCCAGGAGGAATGCTTGCACACACATAAACACACACATGTGCCAACATAACTACGTCCATGTCCCGGAACAAAATGGAGGGAGATAAGGAGGGAGGAAGGAGAGAGGGTGGCGAGAATGAGGAAGGTGGGGAGAAGAACAAAAGCAAAGAAGACGTTAAAAAATAAATAAATAAATAAAAAAGCAAGCGTCCGGGGACACAGAGAGAATGACAAAGAGAAGGAAATGATAGGCAGCAAAAGAAGAAGGGACAGTAAGAGTGAAGGGGAGACAGAGAACAAGCCAAGGACACCAGGGTGATGAACGCTGTGGCTAATTTTACACCAGCCATGAAGAGTGACTCTGTGTGTGTGTGTGTGTGTGTGTGTGTACGCTTGTGTTTATGCATGTATTTTTCACAGAGACTAAGTGTGCATGTGTGGGTGTGGTGTACCCAAATTTATCAGGACAGTGTGTGTGTGTGTGTGTTGTGACTGTGCTGTATTGGTTGTGGGTGACCTCTGTTCAAGCACGGCTTCCTTTAAATGCTGCATTTGTCGCTTGAGTTGAGTGTATGTACACCAAGTTATAGATCCAAATGCATAGATCCTTGCAAAACCTGCTGAGACACTTAAAGCAAAAAAAGGGCTTGTCCCCAATCAAAGGCTTATTTGCAATTACTAAAAAATGTGTCTGCAAGACCTTCGTAAATACGCCTTTGTGCAGCATGTCGAATGCATTCTTTTTACATCAACAGATATAAACGAAGAAAACATGTTGTCTCTGTTTAATCATAGTCTAAAGGAGTGGCTGCGTGATTAATCTGTCGAAGAAGCCACACATGATCTTTATGAATGGGGCCGAAGCAGAGAGGGGCATGAGCCGAGGAGAGCAGTTGCAGAACGGGAGAACGCGTACGAGACGGATAAGAGTGAAGATATCGCTCACGGTAAATTAATTTAGTTCGGCTGAGTCATTGCGGACAGTCTGTTCATGCCGCATTAAGTTCATGAGATCTTCCTCATCTCAGGGAGGAAACACGGTGTGCATTAGCTCAGTGTAATGAATGCAGCCCCGAGGAGGCTTCCTGCATCACATCACAAACATCTGCTTTACTTCTGCTGTACTTTTTGACACACAAGAAAAAAATGCGTTTGTGTGCTTCCATTCACTGATGTCACATGACCACTCCACCAAACCTACAGCTTGAAAATGACAATTAAAGGAGTGGTTCGACCTTTGGGAAATACGCTCAGTTGCTGGGGTTAGATGAGGAGACTACCACTCTTGTGTCTGTACAGTAAACCAGGAATGTGTAAAAATGTGTAAAAATGGCAATTTACAGGGACCAGTTGCCATGCAACCAGCAGAAGTTACTGGTCCTGGGCCAAGAAATAGTTTGGCAAAGAAATCCACGTAAAATGGCAAATAGATGTTTATTCACTGTGGTTTTTGTATGGATTAAAGAAGGCAGATTTTGTTCCCTTTGAACAGAACCAGACTAGCTGTTTCCGGTCTTTATGCTAAGCTAAAATAAGCTCTGTACAATGGACACACACAAGAGTGGTATCAATCTTCTCACTTAACTCTCGGCAAGAGGGCGGATAAACACCATTAACAGTACTTATTTTGGTGTTTGTGTCAGGAGGAACATCACAACAGGAGTGCAACACCAGTCATGTTATTAACTACAACAAAGCAGCTACTGAGTTTAGAGAAAAGAGAGCAGGCTGGAACTGGATCCTTTGCAGGTGAACCATGTGGCCTTTCCTCTCTGATACAGTCTTAAATGCAAAGTGAAGAAAGCTGACAGATGTTCTTTACATTACTCTGAATAATTTCAAAGATGTGATCTGTCAGGGAAGAGAACATCGCTCAGGGCAAGGGGTTGATCTGTGACTTAAATGATTCTGTCAACCGCTAACACACCAAACACGGATTTTTCTAGCACCCGACTGTCTGCTCTTGTACTTTTCAGCCAACCTGTGAATGACTTTGCTGCAGCTGCAGCACATCTCTGAGCAGTGATTAAGCAATAAGCCATGACACGACGATAATGCAGTGAGATTTAAGGACAGATAAGAGGGGTTGCTGGGCCTGCTGCCAAGCTACATAGTTTATGGCTTTTATAAAACTGTTAACTCTCCACTGTAATTAAAAGGGCATAAATGGTGCTCATATATTTCGTATTTAATCAATAATCAAATAAAGCCAACTATGAAATCTAACTGATATGCCTAGCAATGTAGTTTTGTAGCACATTATCGTTTGAACTGTTATATGAGGGCACAGGGGTGAGATATTTAAAATGGCTTTTAACTTGCTCATCCAGCTCTGAAGACTGATACTATTGAAGGGATATTCCAGTGATTTAGTATTACACTTTCATGAAGGTGGGTGACTCACAAAAGACAGATACGCTGACTTTTAGTCCCCAGTGTGGGTCCAGCTCCAAAAACTCCTACATGTTGCCACCATGCTACTAACAGCATCTTTTAGCTAGACCCCCCCCCCCCCCAGCCTCACATCATTCTATGACTCTGACAGAACAATACACTTGTGTCATGCCAGGAAGCCTGGGAATTGACCCCGCTACCCATTCTTATCATTCCAGAAAACAAACAAAACAAACTCACCTCCACCCAGTTGGTGAGCCAGTAGCATTCAGGGTCTGTGCTCTCCACCGTGAACAAAACATTACCCCGAGGAATGACACTCCCCTCCGGCACCGCCTTGATTTCAATAGGTAGGTGACCATTGTATTTCTGTGAACACAAAGACACGAATATCTCGCTCAGAGTCAGATGTGGCAGCATTTACTGAGATGACCTGAAAAGGAAGACAAAAGTGACACACATTTGGAGCCAATGCGGTTTCTGGTGAGGTTCGACCGTCAGACAGGTGCTTCACACTTGGGTGTAACGTGGGAAGGCGGTGAGATTGACATTATATTTTGTCGCATTTTGCAAAGAAAAAAAAGTGTGCACTGGATGAAAGATCCGCAGTCTACAACTTGAAGATCATAGCGTATACTGTACTATCAAAGTGAGGAGCATTTTTATGCTTCATATGTGCTGGCCTCTATCAACATTAGAAACATGAAATAAAGAGTGATGTGCAAACAAACAACGCTGCCAGATTGAGAGCTGATTAGGCAGCGCTGTAAGAGATGACGAAGAGAAAAACGAGTATAAATAAGGGTTTACCAACACTTCTCTTCACTTGAGAAAATACTTTGTCAGTACAAAGCGCTGTGCTCTCTCCAAGGTGCTGAAACAGTATGTCTCAACAACCAGAAGAATTCTGTGCACATTTTCTTGGATATTTAAACTGACTATGATTAATTTCTAGTTGTTGAAACTATATCTCAAGAATTTGACTCATTTAGCCCTTTTTTCCTCCTATGAAAAAACACAACACCAAATGTGGTTCAGATTTTTTTTTAAGAAGCCTTCTTTGAAAATAGCCTCTGCAGCCATCATGGAATTGATTTACAAATATATATAAAAACAGCTTTGTATCATCAAAAGTTTTTCTGTGCATTTTCGGCTGTCTGTTACCTCCAAAATGTAAGTCCATCCCGTCTCGTTGAAAACATCATCCTGGAAGTGCTCTCTGTATACCTCCTTCGCCTCCTGGATCTTCTCTGGAGTCACTACCTTTCCTGCAGAGGAGGAAGGAGGAGAGAGGAAGGGGAAGGGAGAAGAAAGCAGAGGCACAACAGGGTACAGAAAGAGACGTTAGAGAAACACACACTGATATAGAGAAGGCACTGGAATGCCACTCAACTGTCCACTGTGGTAATTCAGTTAGAGGCATCCTGTGCACACTGACAAGGCGTCTTTGTCTAAAAATGCACACTAACAACTTCCTTGTCCCAAGTCAAGTTTTAGACCATAGAAACTCCTGTACACAACAACAGGGAAAAATATGTTCCGTACAAACGCAAGAGTACACTTTGATATCTTCATCCTTCAAATTAGCAGTTTGACACTTGGGAAAATACGCTTATCACTTTTTCGCAGAGTCAGATGAGAAGATGAACACCACTCTCACGTCTGTACGGGAAATATGAAGCTACAGCCAGCAGAGCCACTTAGTTAAGTTTAGCACAGAGACTAAAAAAACAGCGAGCCACATTTGACTACCAGCACCTCTAAAGCATAGTTATATAGGGGGGACGTGTGTGGGGTAATTTTTTGGCTAGTGCAGTGACTTCCTGGACTCTGTGCTTGTTGCCTGGCAACCTCAAAGCGATGACAAGATTCCAGGAAGTTGTACAATTTAAACAAACAAACAAACAGGATATATTGTGTAAATATAGGATAGCTGCTTGCCCACGTTTCCAGACTAAGCTAAGCTAACCAGCGACTGGCTCTAGACATGAGAGTTTTGTATCTAACTTTCATCATGACACCTTTGACTCCATTTGTTTCCTGGAAAACACTTTGGTGGGAAAGTTTTTAGATTTATCAACCCGTCTCCTAAATATCATTGCTGATGATTAAAAGGCTGTAACCTCAGGGCTAAACCAGGTCTATGTTTTCACTAAAATACTTTTTGGGAGGATGGATGGAAGACTAGTTTTACTTTAAACATAACACTATCGAGTTAAAACTCCTAAGAGCGAAATATGGTGATGAATTTTAATCGTCTCTAACTGTACTGTTTGACAAGGGGGTGGTTCACGGTGGCTCTTTCTGCTGAGCCCCTCCTTGTACAGTTAGAGATGAAATTCACCCTGCGCCTCAGTCCAGAAGAACCATGATGCACACTCGGGGTCTG
Organism: Chelmon rostratus; assembly: GCF_017976325.1. Taxonomy (NCBI): domain Eukaryota; kingdom Metazoa; phylum Chordata; class Actinopteri; order Chaetodontiformes; family Chaetodontidae; genus Chelmon; species Chelmon rostratus. The sequence goes on along the minus strand of NC_055679.1, from coordinate 9,784,404 downwards.
GTAAGCTGGAGGATCAGGGATGCATCTCTGATAGTTGGCCTAATCAGTGAGCTCGGGGGGACGCTCTGCGCAGACAGCTGGCCTTTCTCCCGAAAACGGTGAAAGAGCAGCTGTGCTTTTGTCTTCTCGCTCCCTCTGTTCTCCCTGGCTGTCTGTCTCCCCCGCACCTCTGCTACCGCACCATGAAATCCTCTTAAGAGAGACAGGAGGGAGGTGCATTCTTTCTTCCTTTCGACTCCTTCTCTTTCTGTCCCTCTTGCTCTCTCTCATGCCCCGCAGGATCACACTAAGTAACTTAAACATCCACCTTTGCAAACTTGAGTTAATTAAGAGCGTAGAATACACCGTGTGCATTAGACTGCGCCTCGCTTCAGTCTCACACTTACTTTTCTCTTTTTAACCTGCTGGCTTTGTGTTATGCTCTGCACAGTCCAATCAAATTGAAGCACACTGTAACCTTGTTTTTTTTGTTTTTTTTTTAGTAAAAAGGACTGTTGCTGCAGACCACAATAGCGAGCACCTGCCCTGCTGAAGTGCCCTTGAGCAATGCGCTGAATCTTGAGTAGGTCCAGGCGTGCTGTTCTGCAGCTGACCCTGCACTACTCTGACCTTGTCCTGGAGGGGGTTGGGGAGAAAAAAAAAAAGAAGATAAAATGCTCCCGCAGGGATGAATAACACATCACAAAAGGCTTTTGGTATGTGCCCTGATTGCGAACTAGAGAACAGTAGAATAGTGTAGTGTCCAGCTCCGACAGGATGAGGGTGAAAACACGATGTGCACAGCTGACTTCAATAAAAGAAAGTAAAAATAAGTCTATGCCTGGGTTATGCAATGTGAGTATTGGAATGTTACCCTTATCTAATTTGTTAAGTTGAATGGAAACACATTTGTATTCGCACAAAAATCCGAGAGAATCATTAACTGACGTGGGGGCTTCATGAGGCCGAACCCGCAAGCTGCAAAGTCATCCAGTCTGGCAGCCTCCGAGAAGCTCCTGCTGGGTTAGAGGTGGGCACTACCGTGTTACGCTCAAGGGCACTTTTAATCAACTGACGACACAACGCAAAACATCAGCCCGTTTTGATCAGCAGAATTCTGAGTCACCTACCTTTTAGGTATTTGTAGAGGATGTACTGTAGGCCGTAGAAGACGGTCTTGTCATATTTGACTTTTCTGCTCTTGGTGGGATCTGTCCTCTTCTCGCGGCACTCGAAGTAGGAGTACACTTTACTTGTGTTGGGGGGGTACTGTTTGTAATGTGTTACCTGCGGAGCACACATCATAGAGATGAGAAAAATTAGCAATAAATAAACTGAGTTAGAATAAGATGAATAAAACAAGACACACACACAATGGTGAACTTGAAGGCCGTATCATACAATCCCCACATAAACGGCGCACATGATGTTATGACAAGATTCATCAAGACTCACTTTTAAATGTCTAAGCCTCAGACCGCGCTTAAAAGTGCTGGCAGGAGGACGATTTCTTTATGCCCCAAAACCCCCAACAGCATTCGCACGCACACAGAGAGAAAGAGCTTTGAGCAGCATGACTAATGAGAAAATTCATAATCATCATTTGCTCTCGCTGCACTGGTCTTTACTTCGGGGTATAAAAGGAAATGAGCTCTCTGTGTCCATCATGGGCTTCGTTCATGAGCTGGTCAGGGGACTTCACGAGGTGCAAATATTGTGGACAATGTCAACACAAGACACACCGCCTGTAATCTCTGTACACAGATGTCTGCACATGAATGCAGGGTCTGTGGGCAACGGTCAAGATTTAGGTATTGGAAACGTTCCGGCTTCTGTTTGCAGTCTGAGTAGCATTGACCAATCACATTTGAGCGAGCTTTTTTTTTTTTTTGCAAGCAAGTTAACAGTCCGTATGGGGAGCAAAAGAGATGGAGGGCATTGACTGAATTGCAGTCTTGCAGGCCATCAGCTTTCTATTAATTTTTTAAAAATGTATATGTAGATATCTCTTAATTAGATATCACCTAAATTTTGAGTTTGAAAGTCAAGCTGCTAGTAAACGATAACCTGCACACAAAAGAGCAAGTCTTGGCCCACATATCTATTATCTGGATATCCACTGGCTGCACCAGAAGACCCAAAACAAAACCGTTGGCCCCCCAGAGGCTAAATCATCACCAGATGATAGCTGACTGCTTCTCCCATCCCTCTACGCACGCGCGCGCACACACACACACACACACACACACACACACACACACACACACACACACACACACACACACACACACACACACACACACACACACACACACACACACACACACACACACACGTGCAAGATGAAGTGTACTTCTTGAACAGGGTTTCTAAGTAAGAAATAAAGTATTTAGGCTGAACTGTAAATGCAGGTTTTGAGTCATCCAGATCTTACGAAATCTTGGCCTTGCTAAACAGGCGCAACTCGAAGTGCCACGTAGTCACAAGGCTTCACAATGCATAGTGTAAACTGGATGGTCCCACTTTTCAGAGGAGCTGATGAAACCTCTCGAATAAATGTTGAAACACATTTAAAATTATGTAGCAAGCCTTGTGTTAAAATTGCTAGATAACATGGAGAAATGCAAACTGCGACACCCTACGCATCCTGCTTCTGGGATGAAAAGGCAAAAACATTACGCTTTCAAAGCAGCAAATCAAACTCTAATGCTTGGAAATGAAGGAGTCAGAGAACTGAGTAGCTCGCTGCCAACAGACACCGTTCAGAGAGCTATTCAAGGTCACGACCCGAACTTTAAGGACCAGCGCCATTGTGGTATATTATCTGTGATGTAAGCAAACATTCCTGTTCAACAAGACCCATCAATCTATTGTGTTATATCAAATAATACAGGACTGAAATGTCACAATCAGGGCAAGCATGTCAGGCTTTTCCCACCCATTCTTCATTATCCTCCGACTCTATTATTACTTCGGTGTTTTGTGTACATCTAGTGATCTTTTATCCGTTGAGACTGATACCAGACACTTGAAATCAAGACTGCGCAAGCAAGTAAACAGTCTGAGACACATTCAGGCATGTTTCACACACACAGGAAACTGCCTGAGAGGGACGATACCTTAAAGACACACACACAGAGGAAAAGATAGGGTGCGCATCAGTGAATGGGTAAAGTGGGGCATTTGAGGGGCAATTTACTACAAATACGGTCACAGAGGTGATAACAACTACAGCTGCCTCAATCACTTTGTAATTGGATATTTCATTTCAGATTGATCTGCTTTCAAAATCCATACAAAATGCATCTTAAGATGGTAAACGGCAATACAATTATAGGTGTCCAGAGAAATCAAGGGTTCAATCAAGGTCTAGGTTGTTCAATCAACAAAAACAGGCGTGATGTGTGAAGGGGTGAGCCAGCCACCTCCTCTCCCACAGTTTGTGAGGAAGAGAGGAGAAGAGATAAATGTCAATGAACTACTCAGTTTCTTTGACCCGTCTCTGTCCTTTCCTCTGGGCTTTCGATGACTCAAAATAGAGCCTGGACACACAACATGACACTGGGCCCGACCACGTGTGTGTACACATTCACTGGCACACATGCCGATGTATGTACACATACGCTGTTTGAAAATTACAAAAGCAGTAACAGTTGAGCTTGGAACACACAGACCTCTTTATGTATCATCCAAGGATATTATCCATTTATTACCCAATATAACAGCATGATAACATTGTGGACCATCAAATAATAAGATGGAAAAATATACTTGATTATAAATCATACTGCATGTCGTCTTGGTGATATAGTTTTATTAAAGGGGGCCTTGTATGTCAACATATTTCAATGTGAGAAATCCTAACCGTGTCGAATATGAACACAGCAACAACAGCAAATCGATTTTTATTTTTATATCAAACATGGGGAAAAATACTTGCCGCAGTACGCAACTGGAAAGGCATAAAACTGTGTAAAATCGCAATCCAGGTTCCAGGACATGAGAAACAAACAAAAGGAACTAAACATATTTGCAATGTAAAACCAGCAATGCAAAATCATTGAGCTGCAAAGCAACAAGCTACTACTGTGAGCAGCTCTTTTCAAAAGTGATTCTTGCAAAGACTCGGTTCTGCTCGTTACCGACTGAGTCGAACCAGCTGCGAGTCATCATCATCACTCCTACCATCTGACATCAGACGCCTCCAGCAACTGGAAAGGATTAAAACTGTGCATTATCATACTCATTAAGAACAAAACCTGCTATGACATCTGAATATGCTAGCGAGTGAGAAAACTCCTTCAGGTATTTGGCCAGAGATTCCAGGACATGACAATAAAACAAAAGGAACTGTAAATATTTGCTCCGTAAAAGCAGCTGAAACTGAAATATAGACACCTACGCACAGCAGCTATCTATTAGCGAATACAAAGTCCAGGTCGATGAATGTTCTGGTACGCAGCCTGTCCTTTTGAAACATGCAAATTATTTCTCTGCTGCTCTTTAACGGTTGACAACTGTGTCTTGAGGATAAAGTAGTGGTGGAAGTCCTTGCGTGAAGAACAAAATGCTTGGACACAAAAAAAAAATCCTAATCTGGCCACCCAAAAGGACGTTCCACCAGTGCTGCGTGTCGCTCCGAACAGCACATTTGAAGCATGCAGCTGCTGCTGGTGTGGCACAATGCTTAATGGGACCATCCCGTTACCTCAGGGTCACAGGTTCGACCCTCACTGTTGCCATCCCTGCTATGTGAAATTGTTTTCTTCCCCCCCAAAAAAATCTTGGACTCCTACCAATTTCTGGAATTGTTTCTGGAATTGGGGGGCAGAAAAAAATCCCAGTAGTATGTTCAAATCTGCCAGACTCTTACACCAATAAGTGTGTGTGTCCGCACAATAGGCATGCTTGGCTTTGGGACCGAGCATCTCTGTCTGTTTTCAATCCAAACACACAAAACACAAAGGTGTTTAGGTGCAGCTCGTTTTATGTCCTGTGAACAAAGTCTATGCGAATGGTCTGCGAATCAGTCAAGTGCTTTGCTTGCAATACCTCTTCTCTCTTTACAAAGGTTATTACATAGTCATGCACAGACAGCATCCCATCATACCCACATGTCCCATCATACAAGCCGCTTTCAGTGAAACAATGCACACCCAAACACAAAGTAAACACAGATGTGGTGACATCGGTGAATTTGGTACACTATGAAAGAGCTCATATACACGGACAACTGATCCCAAATGACTGAATAGTTGGCTTACTGTTTAGCCTCTTTTGTGTAACTCAATTGGATGTTTAAAGAGACAATAATGGTAACTTTAGGACTGGCAACACAGGCGCACCTCGCCGAGCAAAGACGCAACATGAAATTTGATCAGTATCATCCCATATGTTTTGTCTTTACCCTCATTTAGTGTGACCTTTGCGGCTTCTCTTGACTCTGCAACCTTCTTGGCAAGGCAAGAAAACACACATTTCCTCAGCAATGTTTGGCTCTGGGTTTGACACACTCACACGTGGTCACAACACAGAGCAAATGCAGCCTTCTTCTTCTTCTGTTTGCCGCTGAGAAGCTCATGAAAGAGCATTTTGGGAGAAGTGCCCTTCTCGAGGCACTATGAAAGTCATTATTGAGGATTAAAAAAAAGAGATACTAGACCTTCCCAATTTCCATAAATGGATGTTCATATCAGTTATAAACTACATGTCGACTGTTCTTGAAATTAGTTTTGGTAGTAAGAGTGACTCGTAAAACTCCACCAGACACTGTCCCCAATTATCTCAATGTGAAATTATTTGAAAACTTTTCCGTGGCATCTTTGCAGAGTCTTCTATTACGCAACAGCAAGAAGAAAAGGCTGCTTCAATGGACTGTTAATCGGTTCATCACTGGAAATATTTCTTGCTAGTTATGCATGTTGATCTACAGGTTAATTAGCATAGACACACGCAGCGTTATGGGTGCTGGTCAGAGGCCACTACCCAGTTGGGGTGCTGTAGGCTTGAGACTGATATGCTGCCAATCAGTGTGGGGGAGTGTGAGGGATTCAAAAAGCTTGTTCGGCACCTCAAGCCCGAGTACATTATGCCATTGAGAGATGTGACCCAACACATTAAAAAACACTTTGAGTGGAAGAAGGATGAGCTAAAAGCCAAGCTAGGCAGGGCAGACAAGCTAGCTCTAGCCAATAATCTCATTACTTATATTTAACATATGTAAGAGGTTCATTTACATCTACATTTTGCATTTTTGTAGGCTTTGTGATCACCTCCTTAAGCTACAATGAGAGTACCTAATGATTCAGAACACCATAATTACAACCATGGTCGTAACTTATGGGTAAGCGGCAGCAGCAATGTCACTTATACTATAAATCAGGCACCTCTAACCTGTAGTTGTTAAATGAAGACCAGACACACCCAGAGGGAGTAAACCGTTAAGTCCCTTTTCTTCCACCTCCCTTCACCACCGCTCAACATAAATCATCAGTACAAACAACGATATGGACGCAATATTGACTGTTTCCGATCAATACCGTGTGCAGTGCCTGAAACTTTCACGTTTTTTAACTCGTCTTTAATCTTACCTTGAAATCTTTCCTACAGTGGAAACAAACTGTGAACACATCTGAGACAATGTGAAAATGAAACCAAAACTTCAGTAGTTGTTTCCATGAAATAAGAACCAAAACCATAACTTCACCTTGGCGACTAAATAAAATGGATTTCCCTCAGAATGGAAAACCAAGAAACAAAATTTAATTGAAATCAATAAAACTATAATGACCATGCTAATCAGAACTGGATTCACCGACACTAACAAAAAAAAAAGGAGTTTCCTGTTTTAATCTAAGTGCTATGTCAAAAAAAGTACAAATATATCTTAACTCTGTAAAGTGGTTTCAGGGGAAAGTTACAGCAATATTCTTGGCATGAGTAGCTCTGTTACAAGCTAAAGGACCTTTCTTTAATGCTGATATACCACTGTGTGAGAAGACATTCAACCAAAAGCTCATCCAACGTCAGAGCCTGGCTGAGAATCAAAAAGAGTGCATTAGTACGTTCATTAAAATATACTTGTACAGACTCTGGAAGAGATATATTTTGGAAATAAAGCATTACTCTGTATGTTCTTTGGACTTTCAACCCAATAAAACCCATGATTAACATTTGTGTGCACTAGACATGTGATGGTGTGTAAGCAAATAATTGTAAACGTTATAAAACTACATCTTATTACTTCAGCAATTACTTAAGCCTAAAATGGAATTAAGGCACACAAAAGTGATAAATATGAAATCTATTTTATCACCACTGACAATAGAAAAATGGTTGTGTAGTCTTTTGAACTTAATCAGCATTTAATATGATGGCTGAAGCACAACTTGTTTCCACTATTAGTGTCCAACTTTGCTGTATTACCGTGAGGAAGCGCCAACCACCACATATCTCTTTGTCATAATTAAACTTACAGTTAGCTCATAAATGCTAATGCTGTAATGGTGCTTGACAGTTATATATCGACTGCCATCATTTCAGTTGTAGTGCACTCTTTATATTTGCCACCCTTTATTTTCTTGCCACAACATATATGCCTTTTTTGCTACGCCAGACTACATTGAAAAGGTCATTGTTCATCTATACAGTAGTGATCTCAGGCTGGAACTTTGTTTCAGTGTCTGTTGGTCTCCTGACCTCCCCCCTCCCCTTTCCTCTCTATACTGTTTTTGGCTCTGTCCCATCACCATCACCACCATCAACGAAGATTGTCACATGACTGATGTACATGGCAACTGGCCTGGCAACCGTCCCGGCAACCACTTGCTCCGTGCCATAATACATTCCTGCAAGTGCATTTGTTCTCTGGTTACATTGTTAGTTAGCAGCCGGTCTTAAGGCACTTTAACGTAGCACACTGCTACACTTGCCCCACCATCAATGCCCAAAAGCCTGCAGTCAGTTAAATATCGTTTAGAGGCCCCCAGCGCGTCAACTCGATGTAAGACTTTGGACTCAGAGAGCCTAGCTGTGCCACATTAGGTAAATAAAAGCCCCCCGCTCTTCACAACTTTCAGTTTTGATTTTCAGAAAGTGACGCATTGCCACTGGCAGCAGCTAGCTCCATGCGGGCTAACATTGTGCCTGGCTGAGTTCTTGAATGAGACTTTGGTCATGTGCAGTTGGCCGGGCTATCCACACAGCACTCGCTAGCTAGTGGCTAATATTAGCTTTTTTTCTAAATTATATCAATCCCCTCCGTCTCCCTTATGCGCTCCCTTTGAGCTAACAAGCTAGCTAATTCAGCTAGCCTGACACCACTGTGGCTAGCAAAGCCGGTGGGGCACTAGCTCCCCACAAAGCAGCGGGCTTAGATATAAGTTAGCTAGCTCAAGGAGGGATGCTGGCTTTCTGAATTTGGTACCCCATCTCTGCTGTAGGAGCCCTCTCCTGCCCGTTCGGCCTGCTGTGAACCGACGGAGACCGGTCACAGAAGGCAGTATGATGGCCTTGGGACTGATGATGAAACCACCTTGACTTTATCAATTTTCCTCCATCAGCCGCTCCCCTCCGCCCAGTCTCCCACCGCCTGAAACCACCATCGGTACGGTACCTTGTATGAATCAGTCGCTAGCATTATGTTGAAGTCGGCCCCTCTGTGCTCCATCTTTCCCCCCTTGGTTGTGAGTCGGTCGCAGCTGTCAGTGTGTTGTGTTGTGCGCCGTGCTGCCGGGGACTCCAGCCTAGTAGTGTAGCGGGAGAGGGGGAAGGACAAGCAGAGAGAACCGGGCGGGGGAAAGGGCGGGCGGATTGTCGTCACCAAAATCCGGTATGTTCGGTTCTTCTCGGCCAGCCAACCCAGTTTAACCAAAGATTGTCTATACTTACGAAGATGAACCAGATGCAGGCGAGACACCAAATGGTAAATTACTCCACCCCCCACTTCCTCTCATCATAAAGAAATTATACACAATAAAATAAATTAACTCTTCATTATATGACAAGGCTTGGCTCATGCCTTCTTTTAAATGCATGAATTTGTATTTTTTATCGACGTTTGTGGGAATGTTTCTTTCTACTTATGAATTTTTATATTTTTTGTCAAAATTCTGAGATTTTGTGTCATAGAATAAATAATTGAAAATATTAATTTGCAAATACACTGAATGCAAAATGTCGTATATTACTGAATATCTACTGCAACTGTAACTAACAAAATGGCATATCATATTCTGCATAAAAATAATAAAGGTACAACATATAGAATTTTGACCTTTCATAATGATTATTACATTCAATTTTGAAACATTATTTTTAACAAAACTTTTCACATTATGTGCCAACAGATGAGATTTTATGGGAAAAACACAGTTAATGCTTTTGGGGAGCTGTTCAAAAATCATATGGCGCCTTTGAGTATTTCGAGTCACAGATGCAACAATGTTCAGTCTGTTTGTAGTACAGTGAGAAAGTATAACAGTGGGACCTCTTTACTTCAATATCCTCTCAGAAGTGACGCACAGACGTCAGCCGCTCTTGTGTGCAGTTCTCAAACTGAGCAGACGGGGGCAATGTTGGTCGGCAAATTCGATCACAACATCAGCAAAGAGCAGAAAGGCTCATAGAGGGTGTTCATGCGTGCGTATACATGGTGTTGCTATTTAGCTAGTTTAATACAGTCAGAGGAATATTGCATTTATCTCTACTCAATTCACGTCATACCTTATTAAAGACCCTGCACAATAACACAGGTAAGTTTCTCTACTGTGGCCCCTTAGTCGTCTGGGAATTGCTGAGGCTGCCAGTCCATGAAAATCATGTCTGAGACTAGATTTTAGTGTCTTGTGATATTAACCGTTAACAAAGCCGTTATTATAACATGTATGCATACATACAATTAATACATTGAGATGAGGTGACAGAAAGACATCTATTCCTGTCTGCAAGTCTACTATAGTCAGTAAAATGGTCCATCTGCCAAAAGGCTTTATACAGGTGTGCCATTAAAAATCAGCCTACATTCTTTCATTATTATAAAGAAATATTTAGGTGTACTGTCAACCCACACAATGGTCTATTCCATAAGTCCACGCCTCCATTTTTATGCTCTTAAATCATCCATCCATCCATCCATTATCTATACACCGCTGAATCCTTTGCAGGGTCACGGGGGGGCTGGAGCCTATCCCAGCCGTCTCTCAGGCGAAGGCAGGGGACACCCTGGGCAGGTCGCCAGCCTACCACAGGGCTACACATACAGACAAACAACCACACACACCGCTCATTCACACCTATGGACAATTTAGAGTTATCAATTAACCTCAGCATGTTTTTGGACTGTGGGAGGAAGCCGGAGAACCCGGTGAGAACCCACGCTGCACAGGGAGAACATGCAAACTCCACACAGAAAGATCCCAGGCGGCTCTTAAATCAGTGATAAGCATTTCTTCTTTCTAACATCCTTCCTGTCCAACTGCTGCATTTGGGATGCTGTAGAAATGTGAGTATGCTGCAAATATGTGTGTTTTATCACAGAATGTAGCTCAACAGCTGCAAAAGAGTGTCTGGATCAAAATGGTAAAGGAAACAGAGGCATGTCGTATAACTGCTATAAAAAATGAGCAGAGAGGAAGAAACCTTCATTACCATTTCCCTCTTGGAGGGAATACAAGTGTCATGACATGCACAATTTTTAATGAGCTATGTCTGGAAGGAAACTGATGCAAGAACATTCAACAGCATCAGATTCAGTGGCCACAAAAACATGCTGTGGTTTCAGCGTGTGTGTCCGAGCCGCTTATCTTGACAAGCAGAGCAATGTTTTATAGCACATTAAAACGGTTAATACACAAAGGGAGACAAACTCGATAAAGGAATCTCACATCAAAACAACCAACATTACCTTGATTGAAAAAATCATGATAGATCTTAACTGGCTTGATAAAAACTCTAGGAGGACGGCCAAGACTAGCGCCAACCGATATGTGTGGCCTCAGCTTGCCCAAAATGCTTTTTTCTAATATTCTGGCACTGAATCAGATTTCTGGGCTCTGGGCTCTGTCCCAGTGTTTGGATGTATTTTCCGCAGCTTTAACACAACACCAGCACATTTCTCACTTTAAACACTGCCTCTACCTGATATTCCCCTAAATAAAGTGAAAGAGACTATTCTCCTTGACAAAGAGTGCTTTCCATGCTTTATTTCCTCCTTCTATTTGTTTGCCATCAACCCAACCGGCATGCGTGTAAATGGGAGACGGAGACTGACAGCAACTGCACAGAGTGTGACTGTGTGCAAGTCTCACTGAAGCAGGGGACTTGCATCAAGGAAACAAGCTCAAACTGGGTCTACTGCGTTTGCCACATGGCTGAGAAATGCAAATTGCACATTTTAATGTTGCAACTGAACTTTTGATCCTCTAACAAGACCATAAGGCTGGAGATAATGACGATTTTCATCACTGGTTAATCTACCAACGATTCTCAATTAATCATTTGGCTGTATTGCATGAGAAGTTTTAAAAAGTGCTGAGTGACAAACAATGCCCATCAGTTTTCCAGCTTTAAATTCCTTCCTCCCCCACAAAAAAACAGCACAAAATCTAAATAGATTGAATTTACAATGATTTAAATAGTAGCGAATCCTCAGCAGTTTGTCCCCACTTTAGGACCCACTGTATGAAAAAGAGAGGGCCGGCTGTCACAGATAAGACACCCGTGTGAAGTGCCCGATGGACGGGCTCGGTCATCCGGCGAGGCGGTGAGAGATTCCAACCCCGCGGGACTGATGCCTTCCTCGGCCTATGGCAGCGAAGCTCCCGGTCTTCTACTCCATGAGGAGGGAGGAGCCAACAGTGAGAAAACATAACATTTCCGCATGTCAACGACTTGTGTGAAGGCAAGAAGGAGAAGAAGAAGTAGACAGTTCATGTGTCTGGGTTATTTGCAAGTGCCCAAAGCTGACATGTAGACTTTCGGTCACATGATGCCACCAGCGGCCAGGTGCTGCCTCCTCACGGGGAAACGAAACACTCCGGAGTACTTAAAAAACCTCGACTTTGAGCCGAGAGCCAAGAAGAGAGAAGACTGAAGTGTACACATGCTGACATTAAAGCCAAAGTTTGACCTGCACAGAGATGTGGAGGCTGATATCCTCAGGAAGGAGGCGTCGGTCTGCAGGGTGAACGGTGAGGCGTTCAGGTGTCAACGGCCGGCGGCTTTTTCGCCGTTTCTTACGGTCGTCATAGCTTTTTGCTGGTAGTTAGCTAACAGTGCTAGCTAAAAGTTTCAGGTTTAAGTTCAACCGTTCACGTTTATTACAGAAACTGGAGTGAACTAACCTGTGTTATAGATTGTGTCATTACTACTACTACTCCTTACATACTCAGTTCCTCTGAGAACATTTAGCTAGGAGTGTTTTAGCTTTAGCTTCCAAAAAAGAAAAATCACAGTCCCCAAGTAGTTCCAGGCTAATACGCCACGACCAGTAGATGGCGCTCTTTACTGTTAACATTTCCTTTCTATACACCATGTAAAGGCAGCAATTAAAGTAAAATTTTCATTTAAATAAGTCAGTATGCCTTAAATCGTCTTGAAGATGGAACACAATTTAAAAGATAAGATACAGGAAAATACTATAGAAAATACAGTTTATGAGATTAAAAGCCTAAAATGTCTGTTCCATGATAACATCCTATATTTAATAAGAGAAAATCTAACATAAATCAACTGGAATGTGTGTTATTTTATTTCAGGTGTATGCAATCTTAGTACCACTGAATGTTTAATTTGCTTATGTTTGCAGGATCCAAACACTACAGCGAGACTCTCAGTTATCAAGCAATGAAACATTTAGTGTAAATTTACAATAAGTAAAAACACTTTCACCATAAACTTCCTGCTGAGTACACAGACAAATCATAAAAATGTGTTGAGAGTCATGCACGTCAATGGTGCTTATGCAGGTAATGCAGCAGCATCTCATTATACATCACAACATTAATAGTGTATGCTATCTAATACAGATTTCTGTCATATAATTCACCCACACATCTGGGCACATGTAATAACGACTGAATATACACTGGAAACTCACTCTATTCTCATTTAGCATAACACTTGAGATGTATGGGCTCATAATGATAATGCTGTGTCTGCAGAGTACTCCGGAGCAGTGGACACTCATATCCTGAACATTGAGAGAGATGGGGGCATCCTTTTCTCTTGGAAGGTAAGTCCACGGTGACGGCGCTGCATATTAAGAGCTTCCTGTGCTGAGCATTCTCGTGAAGTGAGTGTAATTATTCTAATCCTTATTAATTCAGTGCTGTTTCCAGCGCAGCTGTGTTGCAGCCTGCACTGGTCTCACTTTCTTACACTGTCAATGCCACGTCGTGTTATTTTGTTGAACTTAAGCCATGAAGTATACTGTTTAACTTACATTTATATGAAAGTAGCACTTAAAACTCATGTAGTAATCACTATGGTTGTCATTTCACCACCATCATTTTTATTAATTTCACTTGGATATATTTAGTGTAACATCTGGTTGAACTTGTTATTCTCTAATAAACACACTGCTCCCACTTTTCTCTTTACATTTGTCTAAGTAGCTCATGGGATATGTGTGATGTGACATTGTATGCACACTTAAATGCCAACTATTCCGTCTCTGCTCTTCCCAGTCATTCACTGAGGTTACAGTGAGTGAAATATTCAAATCCCAGATGCCATTTGTTTTGTCTCCGCCATTCATCATCAGATGGGCGCCATCAGATGAAAAGCTCTATATCCCTTTATGCAGATTTCTTTATAATTCCGCTTGACATATTTGGTATTTTTGGAAACCATGGGATCCTCGCTAGAATTTAAAATAAAGTTCTGTGTGTTGAAGCGTGCCTCTCTGCACAACATAAATTTTTAATGATAGATCCGCCACAGAGTCTGTGGGCTTAGGAGGTTAAAGACAGCGTGCAGCCTGCAAAGACAAAATAATCTCTTTTTTAGTGCAGGGTTCACAGTTTTACGCATGCCTGGCTGTGCCTTGGGTTTCAGAGTCGACTTCCTTTTATTTTAAAATCTTCTGAACCAAAAAAAGTAAGCGGTGAATTACCGGTTTGAAGTGAAGCAGGTCCAGTCAGGATAATCAGCAAGGTCAGATAGGGTAATGGAGAGGTCAAGCATGACGTTCCACATGCATCAATGTGGTGGAAGACGCTGATGGGAACTGGATTAGGATTATCCATCTTTGTAGTTTGACTGATTGAATGACACATGACCTAACAAGAGGATTCCATTCTATTCTCATAGGGAGCAACAGGGACCACCAGAATTGGAAAATATGACCCCAACACCAAACAGAACAAGGTATTGTCTGTGTCCAACGTCTCCTTCCCTTCGGGGCTGCAGATTTAGCTTTTGTGTTTGTGCCCGCCTGTTCCCACGTGGCTGTGTGTTCTCTCCAACAGCTCCTGTACACATTTGACAAGCAGGTGTGTGTCAGCAGCTGCTCCCTCAACAAGGAGGAGACGCTGTTAGGTGAGCCTCTGTAATGTATTGATAATGAATTGCCAGAAGCAGACATTGTTAGCAATACAGTGTTCCTGACCCCAAATCAGGCAATTAAGAGAGTATTTCATCTTGATCTGAGCCACCAAATTCATCCCTGTAACGTTGCTGTTCTGCAACCCATGAGAGCGAGGCTACAGGCACAGTTTGGATGCGGATTATTGACTGTAGCAGTGCCAAATCATAGTTAAAGAAAGGCTGATTCAGTGTAGTCTCTGTGGAAAATGTATGTAAATGAAGTCACATGACACCTGCCTTTTCTTTTCCCTCCCTCTCAGCTGTCAGCTTGGCACAAAACACCAGAGGAGTGGAGTGCATCAAACCAAGTAACACCCAACACTCTTTCTCTGTTCTATTGACAGACCATGTAGTGTTCAGCATATTGCATCTTTAACCTCTCTGGTCACATTCGTCAGTTAATTTCTTCCCACATTCTGACTGTGCAGTATCCAAGTGTCTGACTCTCCTGATTGAGATCCATCCCATCAGTAACACTAAAGTCCTCAAGGCGGTGGACTGCAGGGTCAAAGTGCAGGTAGAGTCTGTGTGTGTTGTCTTGGCCTCATTCATGAGGGTTTTACTGCAGCTGTGAGCTGATGTTGCAGTTATGGAGCAGTGGGGTTTACAGTGTACGAGCGCCATGGACTATTTATTTTACAAACTTGCTGAAAGTGCACTGTGCTGCAGTTGCTGTAGTCTCTTTTTTTATCTGTCTCTCTTTCTCTGTTATGTCCTTTTATCAGCAGAGGAATGTTATGAATGTAATGGTTATTAAGCCACAGTTGCTATAACCGTTGTACGCCTTGCTGTTGGTTGCACTCCATATTGCCAAACCACAAATTTAAACATATGCCAAGAATGTTCGAGGCCAGCGCTAAAATATGAAAATCAGCAAATGGAGCTCCTCCATCTGGTGACTGTAATAAACCACTCGCTCACGTGCTGACTCATGTTCTCTGTGGCTGTTCCTAGTTCCTTAACTCAGAAGCTGACAGGAGATCAGTGCTGGAGAGCCACCTGCTGCTGCTGACTGAGGACGGATGTGAGTGCGTGCGCCTGTAATGCGTGTCCGTCTGCGCGGGCTGTATTTCTTTGATCTGTCACGAAACAGATCAGCACATTTAAAGAGAAAAAATCTGCATTTTTGCGTTTGTAGAGGGAAAAAAAAGCATTCCATTGGAAATAGTTGTCATTGTGCATAGTTATGCTTGTGTGTTTCAGATGTGGACCTCTACCATGTTCTGCTGACAAGACAGGAGGGTTATAGAGTGGTGAGTTGGACTCTACATTCACCACATTGCTCACTTCAGCCAGCTCTCTCTCTTTTTGAGAGAGGTGTCTGTGGAGAGGCCTCAGACTACAAATTGTATGGAAGATTTTTCTGCCTGGCGGGTTCTGTGCTGGGGTATAAATTACTTGCACATATCTAATAATAATGATAATAAAAAGCAAAAAGTTTGGAATGTATTTACATAACCCGGTGTAAAGAATATATGGTTTCAACCTCATTTTCAGTCCATGAAACATACTGCCTCTCGTGTCCTCCTGGGGAGCTTTCCATTAACAATTCAGTGTGTCTACAATATGAATATGAATGTGTTTGTGTGAACCAGGTGATGGCGAATGCCGAGCGCTTGTCCAAAACAGCGGAGAGAATAGTGGAGGAATTCTGCTGGGTCCAGTGGGACGGACTCACCCAGAGACTCTACTATCTTGCTCATAATGGAGCGCACACACAGGCACGTACAGCTTTGCTTGCGAGGACGCCGCAGTGAATTGCTTTCATGTCACACTGCCCGTAGATGGCACAAAAACAAATTGTCTTCAGAGTGGGAACACTAAACAACAAACAACGTCTTTCACAGGATAAGTTCCTGATGCGATGTGTTCAGTTTTACTTCAGCCACAACTGTGAAACTGTGGTAAGTCATCTCTGTGTCTTATGATTTCATAAATGACCAGTGTTTTGTTATAATAACAGTGTGACCTGATCATAACGTATAATTGTCCCACTTTATATGACTCGCCCACAGCTGGAACTCCCATTAGAGTTGCCTGCTAATTCCTTCCACACTGTCAAGTAAGGCAACAACTACTAGTACAGAATAAATATAGAAATGTGTGTTTTTTTAGTACTTCATCACGTATTCTGCATTCCTTTGAATTATTGACATGTACCGGCAATCAGAAAAACTAAAGTGAATACATATGCTGTGCAACTCATTAGTTTGCACTTCACCTTCATAACTAACTCAGACTTTGGTGTATGCGTGTGTGTGTGTATGTGTGTGTGTGCAACAGGTTTGTAAATCTGGGTTTCGACCATTATCACCTGGAGAGACCGGAGAAGGAGCTTGTTAGGATGGAAGTGTTCACAAACAGAATAGGTAACACACCCAGGCACATGAATCCTGCCTGCACGCATATAATCTCTCACACTCAACAGATATAAATAAACTGACTTCCCAGTTACGTGACTAATGCGATGTGTTTGTGTGCTTTGCATTTCTGTTTCATGAAAACAAGAACGTAAGTCCCACGCACAGCTCAGAGTCATAATCTGTAGCACATGATGATTCAACAAAATGTTTTACCATACACGCAATAAAACACAAAAATCAATGTTTTTGAGCAAGGCTGAAGGCATTTTGTAATTCATCATCTCAGTAATGATACAATGATTTCAGAAGTGGTGTATTGTGTTTTGGAATTACGACATTAGAACTGGTGAAATCCTTCTAACCTCTAACAAGGGATGAGTCATTTTTAGAATTACTGTTTGATTCGTTCACTGAATTGTTGATCTTATTCATGAATCTTTAATCTCTGAATCAAATACAAAATCTCAATCATTCCCCCCATTACTGTCCCCTCACTGATTAATATATCTTTAAAATGTTTACATACCGTATGTGAGTATATTTCCTTTCCTAACATATCAACCGATTTATTTGTTGTTGATTATCATGAATATTGTCTTGGATTACTGCTCCGTCCTGTGGTGGTTTTTAGGAAGCATGTGTGTGTGCTACAGCCAGCCACTTAAAGACAAACAGGAACTGATCTACACCGTGGTTCTAGTTCACAAAGGTGTGTATGCTACCCACTGTTGTGCATTCAAAGAATGTATAACACCAGTCCTATTTCTGTCTCTTTTCCTCTGCAAATGGTGATTTGGATTTGCTCTCTTTCTGCAGACTGCAGCAAGACGTTCAGAGTACCTCTGGGCAGCGACCCGTCGCCGCAGAAAGCCTCGCAGCTCCATCCGCTCTTCATCCCTATAGGTCACTGCACACACGGACACCTAATACCGTCATACACACACAATCAACACTGCAGCTTCAACAAAGTGTCTGAGGCTGACTGCCAAACATGCATCCCCTACTTTTGCATTCAAACCAGAAACACAGACACATAAAAATACAAATGAGAGTGTGTATCGTTGTGCTGGACAATAAATGTCTGGTGTGTGTACAGCATGCTAACATATACCCTGACTGTGATGCTGTGTTATTTCTCTATGTAGGTTACTACATCCTGGTGTATCTGCAGGGTTATTTCCTCCATTGTATCAACACCAGGCAGCAGGAGGTGCTCTGTCACTCCCTCTTTCTCTCGGGTAAGACAAGGTTTTTGTACAAACCATGTTCAAGCTGAGTGGTGGCTTTGGAGCAGTTGGTTCACCTTGTTTCTCAGCTGCAGTGCAAGCTCCCAGTCTGATAGTGTAGCCACCTCCCCCCCATAGTTTCAGATGGGAGATATATGCCGTGAGTTTACTATGTTTCCCAAGTTCCTGTATCTGTTTTAGTTTGTTAAATAAACAAAATTAACTCACAAAATGTCAAGAAAGGAAGTGTCTGTACACGTATTATCATATAACAAAAAATAGAACTGTAGACCTTCTGACTTTCTTTCTTTTACCGCTCTAAGATGAGCTAAAAGGCCTTTCTTTAGCCTTTATT
Source organism: Chelmon rostratus (assembly GCF_017976325.1). Taxonomy (NCBI): domain Eukaryota; kingdom Metazoa; phylum Chordata; class Actinopteri; order Chaetodontiformes; family Chaetodontidae; genus Chelmon; species Chelmon rostratus. The sequence goes on along the minus strand of NC_055679.1, from coordinate 9,765,895 downwards.
TATTTAGGGAAGTTTCACCGAGAGGAAGCCACTCTTTTGCAGGAACGCCCTGATCATATTCGTCACACACACACACACACACACACACACACACACACACACACACACAGAGCGGTCACGGTTAAGGGCCCTGCTCAAAGGGCACCTCAGTGGTAGTAACAAGGGAGGCGCAAGCGCTGCTTTTTCCCTCCCCCCGCTCATATCATCCTGCTGGTCTGGGGTGTTGAACACTTCACTCAAACTCAACAGAAACAAAACAAAACTCTCTCCACTGTCCCAACAATCACCAAGTCTGGTTTGGTTGAAATAAACCAATAAACCACTCATGAAAATCCCCACTGCTGCTGAGCAACCTTCCTCTCCCACTTTACTTTATTCCTCTGCTGTCCCTGCCTGACGTGTCTCACCTCTGCACTGTATTCCCTCCCCGTCAAGCTCGCGTCTGTGGGTCTCGAAGGTTGTGAGCAGAATACAGTGAGCAGTTAGCAGTTACTCGGGTGATATGCTGCCCCTGATTTGTTTGGATTGACCATTGAAAGGTGTCTGAATGTTAGAAATGACACCTTCAAACTTGGAACCTGTACAAACTGAGGGAAGGTGGTCCTCATATTAACTCTTATTCTCTGTCTGCCTCAACAATCTTAAGGTCTTGACGTGGACTTGAACCTGCAGTGTCAGTCAGCTGACATGACAGTCTTGCATGCAGAGGAAGAGTCTTGCAGTAGTCTGTTGGACCTGGCCAGCGGGAGGATCCAGGCTGCTGAGCTCAACCCTGACTACCTGCTGCAGATGCTGCGATCAGACGCTCCTTCTAGGTGAGCATGATTCATAACTTTTTGTGGAAATGAAGGACTTCTGTATATTGGGGTTGTGATTTAGATGGTATTTATATGCATAGCGGAGGTGCTTGAGAGCAGAGGAGAATATAAGTAGGCAGGAAGCAGACGAGTGGAACGTTATTTTTTGAAAAGTTATTTTTGTGCATGCACCTGCAGAGTTTTTCTGGAATAAACAGCAGCTTTAACTTGAATCCTGGCCAGCAGGCACCTTGGATTCAACCACCCTGCTCAATAAAGATGAATCAGTGGCCCCTTGCTTGCTTTATTCTTTTCTCAGACACTTTTTGGTTCTTTTTTATTCATTCATTTATTCATTCATTTTGAACTTGAATCCACTTTTTAAACAGCACATACATCATGGTACTGTACCTGACTGTTGGCTGTCTGCCTGTGCATCTGCCTTTTTGTCTCGCTGTTTGTATATGCTTATGCTGTATAAAAGTAAATTTGTTGTATGTCACCTCCATCCAAGGTGGCCCTGCAGCAAGACTGACCCGCAGCGCCTGGCCGCCCTCCACTGCCTGCTGGTTTACATGGGAAACGACCCAAACCTGGAACTGAAGGTACAAATGAAGGCAGGAAAGGTGTTGGAGGACAGAAATTGTCAGTTTTTGTGTCAATGCAGCATGCAATGTTATTTCTTCCCCCCTGATGAAGATATTGCATGTAATCTGGGCCCACGGAACGTAAACTTTTAACCAGGACTTTCACACATCACACTCTTATTTGTAGAACATAAAGGTATTGAAAACTTTAGTTGCTATGACGGTTTAAACAAAGACACTTGATCAGTGATATCTTCTTGTTGGAGAGAGACCGAATGTAGATGTGAGGGAAGGATAAAGAAGCAGAAAAGTGGGAAATCTGACTGAGAATGCAGCCACTTTTAATAAAATGTGCATGTTAATTTCAGCATAAGATTTTACTAGCAGAGATGTACTTTAAAGAGAATGAACAGCTCAGTAAAATTAAATAGACGAGGTTAGAGATGGCAGCTTTTCTGACCTTCTGTGTAAATTCGGCAGGCGTCGAACCTCGAGGTGGAAGTGAGCAGATGGAGGGAAGAAGACAGAAAGAGAGAAAAGACGGGATGCTGCCATAAAGCAGGAGAGGAGAGGAGACAAGTGGACAGAGATCAAGCAGTCAGACAAAGACAGAAATAAAGGGACAGATATTTTATTTGGGCACAGCGCTGACTGTGACTCAGACTCTATTAGTAGTTCACCTAAATTAAGATGTTCCAGCTGCGTTGATAGATTGTAATAAATTCTTTCTTTAGAGGTTAAATGAGTCACCAGCTTCATTAGTGCAGCTAGCAGTGGGAAATTGGACACCAGGCATAACTTTTGTGTTCTTTGTAGAATTTGTTAATGGGGTCAGCAGCACAAAACGTAGCAGTTTTAATAAAGGTGATTGCTTGTTAACATTTTTTGCTTTGTTCACATCGGTTCAGAATACCGGGCAAATGAAGCTCATCGACTCCGACTTTTGCCTCTTCTTCTTCCTCTCCACACAGTTGTTATACAGTATCTCAGTTTCTGGACACAAGACTAAAACTGACTTTGGCAAAGAGACATTTCCTCAAACAGCAAAAGGACGGGGCAACAGAAAATGAGTTTTCACTCGGCTGCACTATGGCTGTGAGATTTTGCAGGGACTATCTTTGAGCACATCATTAATTTTTCATGTTTCTGTAATGTAAACATTCACTGAAGCCACGCCATCTGAACAATTCTTATCAGTCACTGGAGCTGTTTTATTGAGATAAGATATCCACTGTTTGAAGAGTCCACAGCCATACTGGTGGTTAGCATCAGCATGCTAAAATGCTCACAATGACAATTCTAATATTGAAGCTCAGCAAATATGTATTCACCATCTTAGTTTAGTGTGTTAGCGTGCTGATGTCAACCTGCTGGTGGCGCTAGATGAAAAGCTTTTAAAGGCAACACCCCTCTTTACCGACCGATCGACAGACTGACCGACTTTGCCATCCCTCGAGCCAAGCTGCTAGCATGGCTAAAAAATGATGTCTTGTGAACACTGAACAGCCAAAATGAAGAAGGTTTTTAAATGCATACTTCCACATAATGGGACATGCACATGAATACTTTATAATACTGTTTCACTTTCTTGTCGAAGATCAACACCAGTTTCGTGTTCGGGTGTTTCAATATGAAGCTACAGCTAGAAGAAAGATTAGCTTAGCATGGGAGCTTGGAAGCAGCCAGCCTAGCTCTGTCCAAAGGTAACTAAATCTGCCTACTAGCACCACTAAAACTCTCTAATTACCAAGTTATGTCTTGTTTGTTTATTCCAGTGTTATTATCACCCTCGGGTTGCCAGTCAACCAGCAGAGACTCCAGGAAGTCGCTGTGCTTGTCTAGAAAAGTATATTTCACCCTCATAAAACCGCAACTTGTTGTCTTTACGCTTTAGCCTCTGCCAAGATTGAAATGAGATATAATGTCTTAATAAGTGAGCTTTAAAGGTGCTTTTTTTTACTTGCTTTGGACGGAATCAAGCTCGCTGTTGCCCCCTGCTTCCAGTCTTTATGCTAAGCTAAGCTACACAGCTGCTGGCTGTGGCTTCATATTTAATGCACAGACATGGTAGAATGGTTTCTTCTCTGTAACTCTCAGTAAAGCAAGTGAATATTTCCCAAAGTTTCAAACTGTACACAGTAATTTAAAGCACATTAATTTTACAGAGTGAAAGCTCCAGTATGTTAAAAGATGAACTTGTTGTGCAGCTGTCATGTTGCTCTCCCGCCACTTTCACACATGTCTCCTGTGCTTCTCTATCCTGCCTCTAGATAATTGAATGGCTGTGTGACAACGTGAACGCCTTCGAATCCTTTGATCAGATCCAGGAGTTTATTCTAGGTCAGTGGCAGCTGAAGCACGGGGGACACAAGTCTCCTGGGTATCACTCCTTCTTCCTTTTAGAGTCCGAACTACTCTCTCGACCTTTTATGTCTCCTGTCTGTGGTCACTAGACTGTTTACTGTCTACACAAAAGCGAATTCTTTCATCCGGTCTGTTTGGCTCTTAAATTTCCCCTCGCAGACTTGTGCCAACGCAAGTCTGGAAAGTGTGGATTAGAGAATGAACGTAGTTATTTTGAGACCTTGGAGACTTGCGGCTCGCACAGAGCGGTTTGTTAAAATACGCTGAAGTCCTAGTAGACACACAGCAACACATTTGAGAGTCCCACAGTGTCAGTCTGAGGAGAATAACACCAGAATGGTACACAATATTAATTTTATATTTCCGAAAACAGTCATCACCTGGAGAGTAGATGATGGCATTAGATGTTGGAGCACCTTGCTGCAGACATTTGCATGCTATTTCTGCTGCTACAACGACTTTAACTTTCTCTAAGATACAGAGTCATTATTAATATAGGTGATGCCGTACAGTATATGAAAACAATTTTGTTGACCTTATAAATAAAACATTAGTAGCCTGTACTCACTTGTGATTATGGCAGGACCAGGGGCGGGCAGGCCTACTAACAGAGGGGGGCTTGTGGGCCCTCTTCCCCAGTCACTGAATAATTTAATCTGTAATATTGTTCATAAATATAATAAAAACTGCCAGAAGTATGTCCACTGAATCATAAAAAATGTCCACAGTTTATCATTTTATAATATTATTATGTATAACATTATTATAATAGTCCTTTAACAGTGCTGTTTGGTGACTTACATTGAGCTGAAAACACTATACTTGTTAAAAGTACCACATTTTATTATGTAATATTCTCTAATATCACTTTAAAATCACATAATATCTTTTGATTCTGCTCTGTCGTGGTTACACCTTGTGACATACTCAACATTGTCTTATTATTAATTAATCATATCATTTGATAGCACATTCTTCTTTAGTCACTACTCATCAGTGCGTTTCTTATTTTTCTCACATATCAGCATCATATTGTACGATCGTGACTGAATCTGTTCGTTCGGTCCAGCGTCTCTGCGGAGACTCTGGACTGTCTCCCCAGAGAGTCTGGACAGGGGAAGAGATTTGTCTGCCAGTGACTGGTGCCACTGCAACAGCCAACGCTGAACAGAGGAGGCAGAATATTCATAAAACACCCACATCAGGATCACAGCGCCCAGGCCGGTGTTACTGGCCTGTACTGCTAGTGTACCGCCGAGGCGCAAGGCAGCAGTGCACACAACGGTCTGCCATTAACATCATTTCAGTACCAGGGAGAGCACACGCCTCGGATGTGAATTTAACAATAACCAAGATATTACTCTGTAGAACCAGCAGCAAAAATAACCATCCTCACTGTCAACAATTTAACCACAGTATGAATAACACTAGAAGTATTGCCGGCTTTTCTCTCGCATTAAGAGTATCAGAACAGGTTTGCCACAAATCCACCATATGTCACCATAATGCACACACAGATTTGTTTTTAGTTGTTTTTTTGTTTTTTACTTAGCTAGGCTTGTGTGTTTCTCAAAGATGTTCAGTTCAACCAAAATAATGAATTACGCTGTTACCTCCAAAGAACAAACTAAATACTAGTTAATGTCCAGTTTCAGATGTCCAGCCGTGTCTGTTTCACACTGACAAACCTGCCAGTTGCTAAAAATTCAACAGAAAAAAAACACAACAAAATGTTTCACGAAGCTTCTCTGCCTAAATGCATCTGTTGGTTTCTTTTACAGTAGCTTAACTCTAGAACAGTCTCCCTGGAAAAATATCTCACCAGTGCTAATTCAAAATATACTGCATGGTATTCTGCAACTTGTATGAGCTATTCATTTATGTCAAACTAAATTCATTATAAAATTCAGCATTTTTTAAAAACGAAGGTCAGGGGGCCTTTTCCAGGGCGTGCCAGGCTGACAGCACTGCAGGAAACAAACCACAATGCCACCAGAATAGAGAAGGACAGGAGAACAGCAGATGCATATCCCCCTGCATGATATTAAATCTGATATCATATGGGACGGGTCATTGGTTCAAATGCCCTGTTTGTCCTGTAGTTATTTTAAGATAAGAACTCTGGATAACCGTGATGTATAAAATAGAAGTCTTAACTGCTCTCTCTCTCTCTCTCTCTCTCTCTCTCTCTCTCTCTCTCTCTCTCTCTTTCTCTTTCTCTCTCTCACACACACACACATACACGAACACACACACTCAAACAGCCTCTTTGTACAGAATAAGCTATGAGAAATCTCTCAGCCTGGATAAAGTCCTTCCTTACTCCTCTGTATTTGACAAGAAGGTACCCAACCAACACACACACACACACACACACACACACGTACATACATTTCCACATGCATAAAGGCATAAGAAATAAACAGGCAGCCATATATATGGATATGAATGCAAAGAGGACACACAGTTCCATTTCTTTCTTTGTGCCTTAAATAGTTCACACACACACACACACGCACGCACTTTGGTCTGTCTGTGTGTGTTCTAGGAGATACCAGTGTGTCTGTTCGAGGTCTCTGGTGTGTTGTGTACCACTGAGCTGCACATTGAAGCTGTGTTCAAAGGAAAGGTAAAAAGTTTTAAAACAGATTTATTGCATTAAAACTACTTTTAAGTTATCATTGAACGATATGTATGACTGTTGTATTTATCATAGTATAGAGTCTCCTCACTACTCTGTTTCCTGCTCCATTTCCAGAACCACTTAAAACTTGGCCTTACGTTTAGGTTGGTGATTAAATCGACACAATGGAAAGACTGTAGTCGACTTCATTCAGACTTTAGAATGACATTTATATGTAAAACAGTGTGATTTTATATAAACTGCGCCTGCTTGCACACAATTTAGACGTAATTATCCTCAATCGTTTTGCAGCAATGCCCTTGCTGTGTCACTGTAGTGTTGTTGTTTGTGTGCGTGCATGTGCGTGCATATGTGTGTGTGTGTGTGTGTGTTTGTGTGTGTGTGTGTGTGTGTGTGTGTAGGCCAGAAATCTCCAGGGTTTCTGGTCAGAGCTGCAGTGGAACACTGAGAGGACAAAATATCTGGATGCTGTTCCCAACCCCAGATACAGAACCTCACACATACAAGCCGACTGGGATAAACTGGTGAGTGTGTGTGTGTGTGTGTGTGCATCTATTTACGTGTGTGTGCCCCGACAAAAGCCTCTCGTGTTTATCAGTTAACATAAATCACAACCAATCTATATTGCCAAAAAGGAAGTTAAATTGATTAAATTGAAGGTAATTGTTTGGACATGCTAGTTCTTGTGTTCTGTGTGTGTGTGTGTGTGTGTGTGTGTGTGTGTGTGTGTGTGTGTGTGTGTGAGTGTGTGTGTGTGTGTGTGTGTGTGTGTGTGTGTCTTTGTGTGTGTCCTTGCCAGCATTCCTATGGGTTTGTGTCAGACAATGGCAGCATATTTTCAGCCCTCCCATGATGGTGTTGCTTGTTTCAGAGGTCCGAGAGGAGACCATCCGGCCACATGAATCACATGGAGGAGAACACGAAGAAGTAGGTCTGCCTCCCACTGGAGCTTTGTTAGGAGAAGAGCATTAGTTTAAACACACAGTCCTAAAACTAGAAGGAAGGCATGACTGCACCTGTTTGAAAAATTACACCATTTGCTCCACTGAGGCACTGTAAGGTCAGAATTTCACCACTTAGCCCTTTTTATGATGAATGTTTGAAGTGTTTTAGCGCTATTAACACTGAAGTTTTTAAAAGATATTAGCTAATTTCGCAAAACAGCCTCACCACAAGGTCCATTTAGCAGCTTTTCTGGAGCTGATAAGCTGAGTTGCCTGATGGAGGAACTATAATTAGTTTTCTAAATTGATTGGGTTTGGAAAAGTATTTAATTTGTGCACTTTAAAGCCAACAATAGCTACAAAACTGCTAAGCAAGTTCAGCTATCCTTGGAAGTTACATTGATTTTCCCAACAGAGGTAGTCTGATAAAAGCCTCTGTGGCACACAGCTCTAATCCCACTGGTTCCTACTGATTAAAATCTTTCATATTTATATTTATTTATATTTCCTAAAGCAGCTGTGCACTGTAGGTTTTACCAAATCTTACTCATACAGGAGGAAGTGTGTATTATGTGGGGACCATTTTCAGCTGTGGATTAATACACATTTGGTGCTCGAGTGCTTATTCACAGCAGCAGGATGGTGTATGTGGGATTGTCTTAATAAACCACAGTGACCATGTTTATCATAATGAAGGGACGTATCACCCAGTGCAGCAGCGTAGCTCATTGTTTTTAATAGTGGGATAAGAAGAATAAGATACAAGCTTTGGTTACACAGACAATACTTGTCGCAGGATCAATTCATTATTGGTTTTGGGATTTTCATGGGAATTTTTTTTAGTAACTAAAATATAGAAAATCGCAGCTTTACCCTTTAACTATGCTGGAGTGCATTCACACCCAAAGTGTTTCAGCTTCTCAGCTCACATAAGTTCTGAGGTAAAAGTTCAGTTAAAGAATAACACATAATCTGATACGATAAAGATGCAAAGCAAGTTTAAAGTGCTTTTATGCTTTAGTGCTTTAGTAAAACTCCCTGGTTTTACAAAAAAAAATGATCTGATTACTTGATGGGTCCTGTCTGGAATCTAAATCAAATTCATTCCTCAATTTTCATGACCTGTTGGGAGCCTTGATGAATATGCCTCTTACCTGCTCTTTGCAAGGCGCTATGAATATAAATGTGGAACAGGATCATGGAAGGCAGGCGTTCAGTTTCCGTTACCAAAGTCAGTGTAAACCACTCTGGAAAACACTGGCCACAAAGAACAAAAACGTCTGTTCTCTATCTCTTGACCATGCCGTTACTTGATGTCTTCCTCCTGATGCGGCTGCTTTGCTCTCTCTGAAGTGGACTGTCTTACCGCCGTCTCTTTTGGTTTCAACTATCTGCACAGACTCCCAAAACCTTAAAAGCACACAAACCCCAGTTCTCGCTCTGATTATATGCATTAATGACCTGCACGATCCTGTTACCGGGTTACTCTCTGACTGTGCAATATCCACTTTCAATTAAAATACCTTAGAAATGAGGCTATAACTAGAGACTGTCAAACATTTATGACCAAGTGACTTGATGACGGGCATGTACCCGTGTGCACCACTGATGTAAACCTGATCTGAATGAAATATACCTCATACCTGTTCTGTTTGTGCAAGGGTTCAAACCAACAGCCTTCTGGTTCATAATTAGCTTGCCCCAGGCCAAACTTCAGCACCTGCTTGCAAAGTTTTTGCTTTTATGGTTATTTATATATATATTTATATTATATCTATATTTTTGCTGTCGACTGCAGCAGTGAAGTATTATACTGCCTCGGCTTACTGCATGAAAAGTAAGACTCTTATTATAATGCTGGCTTGAGGGATTGTTTTCATGCGAAGCTTTTCTTCTGATTTTGTAGAGTTCTATCAATGGTGGACACCTGGTGTCTTGGTAAGACGGCACGAGCACACTGAACACACACATTCCCTCGCAAACATAAATCCATAGATGCAGCACACGCAGGTACACAGACACACACAACGCAAGTGTGAATGTCATAAATAACAAAACCCTGGCTGATTCTGCGTGGCTCAAAACTGTGTGCGAGTGTGTTTAGGTTTGTGTGCGAGCGTGTTCTTTTGAGGTCGCATTCTTTATGCCCACTGGAGAATTCAGCTAAACAGAACCACCATGCTAATTTATCTTGGGGGGCGAGGTTGAGAAGACAGAGAAGGGAGGAAGAAAGGGAGAAACGGGGTGAAAAATACAGTGAAGGAAAAAAATTTAAAGCTGAAGAATGCTACGATTACATAACAATGGGGAGTTAGGTACTTCCTTCTCCTCTCTCCCTCTCTCTCTCTTCTTGTGTCTCGCTCTCTCGGCGCAGCTGTTTTGTGTCAACCAACCAATGCGGGACCTTCCCTTACCTCAGTTTATACACATGGATGATCTCATACACCCACAGCCTCTCTCAGATTCACTAGTAAAACACACGCTCGCTGCATTATGATCAATTTCACTGCACCAGCACTTAAACCCAGATGATAGCACTCGTGTAAGAAGCTGCCGCAAAGATTTCCTAACAGATATGTGGTGGCTATATGGTGCTGTGTTGCATGTATTTCATTGGTTGTTACAGGAACATGTTGGCTTTTGCAGCTATGTTAGATTAAAATGGACACAGTTGACTTTTTTAAACCCAGAATGTTTGCATTGAAGATGAAAGATGAATCAAGATTTTCTGTTAAAAATGACTACAAAGTTCTGCATACCAGAAAGTCTTCTAGACAGGTGATCCTGATCAAGAAGTGGTACAAAATTGTTGAAAATGGGAAAATCTTACCTGATGAAAGTCTGAAACATCATAAATGCAGCCATGCTAGTTGCTCTGTGAGGCTGTACTATGGCACAGTGGTGCTGAAATGCTAACCACAGAATGCTAACATGCTCACAGTGACAATCCCTACATGCTGATGTTAAGCAGGAATAATGTTTACTTTGTGTAGCATGTTAGCATGTTAGCATTTGCTAATTACCACTAAATGCAAAGTACAGCTGAGGCTAATGGAAATCTCATCATTGGACAAAATAAATGTTGTCATTAGGCTTCATCGTCTGAGGAACATAAATATCTGCGCCAAATTTGTTAGCAATCCATCCAATAGTTCTTGAGATTTTTTAGGAACGGAGTGATGGACTGACTTACAGACACTGCCATCCCTAGAGCCATGCCGTTAACAGGGCGGGAAAGGCCCTTCACACCTTCAAATGGCTTGTTTTGTCCAACCAAGGGTGAAAAACCAAAGAGATCCCATTAGTTTTACAGTCTGACTATCTGGAGCCAGTAAAGCTTCTGATAGGCATATAGTTGATCTTGCAGCGCAGCCTGTCAGCTGTGCCCTGCAAGCTCTTTTTATATCTGCAACATACTACACTGCAACATCAAAAAAAAAAAAAAAAAGCTTCTTGCATGTGTGTACAAGTGATCAAAAGATGATGATGTTGTGTTTGTGCATGCAAGTGTGCAAAAATTCATCCACAGAGCCGAGTTGGAGCATCGTCCACTTTCGTGTGGCTGACATAAAAAAAAAAAACAACTGTAGCACACACACACACACACACACACAGCAGGATTGCTGCTTCATAACCCCAGAGCTTTAGGATGTATTTTTAAAGCGAACCCACCCTAAAAGAACCCATTCATGTCTTCGGTTCAGTCCTCTTTTTTATTAAAGCCATAAACAAGTCAGAGTTTGGGTTTCTTCCATTCCTACTGATGGCCTGTTTAATGATGTTACTGCACTGACACACCTGAGGCTACCTGTTGTGTTCATTTTAGGGCAGATGCAGCATCAAAGGTTTCTTCAAACGTCTCTTTTATGTGTGTGTTCCCTCTATTGCCTGGTCTCTGCTAGACAAGAAGCTGGTGCCACTTTTCCAGGAGGAGGACCATCAACAGAGGGCGCTCGTAGGCCTGGTGAGGGAGTAGCTGAAGGCAGTCAATGGCTGCAACACAAGCACACACACAAACACACGCATAGACCCTTAGTTCCTATAAAGGGAAAATCAGAATGCCGCACATATTAACAAATCAAGGCGATTGTGCTACGACAGAGTTGGCTGTAAAAATACTCTGAGTTGACAACGGAGGTATGTGCTGGGCTGGTGCTTGACTGCGTGGGTGTCCACACACCTTTGGAGGTGATGTGAAAACTAAAAAGCCAATCAGGATTTGATTCGATTCTTAAAAAGCATCACCCGCGAAAGGCTGCTAGCTGAATGAATCATTCAGTGAAAGCGCCGTGACTGGCTGAACGGCAGTCACGGGAAAACAGGCAGACATTTCACAAGTCCTTTCACTTTCCAAAAACACAGCAGGTAACATCCTTCCACTCTAACTCAGAGAGCGGGAGAGGAATAGAAAATAACGAAACACATCAGCCTGGATTGTTGCTTTTCAGATAAAACGGCTGCTTTGACGACCTGGAGTAGAGGCAGTGGGTAAAAAAGCGGCCATTGTGTAAAATTCCTCCGTAGATGCACTGAGCACCGCAGATTGTTGACAGGCAGCAGTTGAACAGCCTTGGAGGGTGGATTCTTCCTTTAACATGGGTTGATAAATACACCACTAAAGATCCATGTTGAGACGCTGACAGCCGATTATTCCCCTCCATAGTCATCTTTTAAGGTGAAACTCCTTTTACGCTTCAGATGAGTCGACAGTTTCAAAAAAGGGCATCTTAAGGTCCCTGTCCTGCGTTTTTTTTTTTTTTTCTACTGTACGTTGTTTGATGGACAATTTCATGTCCTCCCGTTTTCCCTGTGCTCAGCATAGTTTTTAAAGAGCAGATAGCTTCAATTTAATGGAGTTCGGGCTAGATGCTAGCAGTCTCTCAGCTATTCTTAGAAGGATCCCTCCTGTCTGTCTCTCTTTATTCGCTCCATCACTTCCTCCATCATTCTTTCGCCTCTTCTCTTTCCTCTTCTTTCCTTTCACTTCAGATTTTCCCTGCTCGCTCCCCTCCCTCCGTCTCCTCCTCTTTCCCTTTTCCTCCCTGAAGGATTTCAGGTCATTCTGTCAGCTTCACACTGTTTTTAGACCTCAACTCTTCTGTGTTTTTCCACCTCTCACATCCACAGGTCTCTCCTCTCCTCTCCTCTCCTCTCCTCTCCTCTCCTCTCCTCTCTTCTCCTCTCCTCCTCTCCTCTCCTCTCCTCTCCTCTCCTCTCCTCTCCTCTCCTCTCCTCCCTTTCCTCTCCTCCTGTCCTCTCCTCTCCTCTCCTCTTCTCCTGTCCTCTCTTCTCTTCTCCTCCTCCTCTCCTCTCCTCTCCTCTCCTCTCCTCTCCTCTCCTCTCCTCTCCATGGATAAATCAATTTTGGGACACTGTAGTCGAGCAAAACGTCGAGGTGAACTCAATTTGACCCTGCTGAGTGCACAGCAAAGTATGCTTAAAACACACAAACGCAAGGTTTGACTGCCAGCCGCACACACACACACACACACACACACACACATACTCGCACACATGCACAGAAAAATAATCAGTATGTACTTTTTTTTTCCATTCACAGACAGTCGACAAGCTACGTGAGCATCTCAACAGAAACCTGCCTGGACTGGGGAAGAAGAAGATTGACTCACTGGTTGTCAACTATGTAGCCAAGCTGGTTGGTACATCGTTTGTGTGTGTGTGCGCGTGCGTGTTCCAGAAGCTCTCTGTATGCCTGTGTGTGTTTTTTTTCAAGGCACATCAAGTTCTATTTATTTCATATTTGCCCTTACTCTTTTTCGGGAAGGTTAAGTGACACTCACAGAAGGCAGCGCTCAGAGGAAAAGGCAGCGAGTTTTCCACTTTAGTTAAATGGTTGACAGAGCTCACAGATGGATGGTCTCTCGTCAGTAAGAGAGCTTGCTGGAAGCCATCGGGTCGTCGTGTTGGTCCTCGAAAACAAACATCAGTTCTCTGGTTAAGACACGTATCCTGAACCACTCAGTGACTTTTTGTTCCCTGTATACCCCGCAGACGACCATTACTATAGAGAGCACAAAAAGCAATGTCATCATTTCTAGATTGTTTTCTAAATCTTTATCTCTTCATTGTGCCCCCACTTCTAAAACCAAACCGAAGCCCTTTGTATCCACCCAAAGAGCAGCAGGTGGGATCTGCATAAGCAAGTGGAGAGACGTAGCCACTCTCCGTTTCAGTACCCTATAGAGGTACTTGGTTCTGTAAAGTCAGTCTTTAGTATTCCTGGGAGGTAAATCCCTTCACAGCCAGAAGCCGCTGAAAGCAGACATACAGCATATATCAACACAACAGTATTAAATCAGGCCAAGGGTAAGGCTGGAATTGAATAGAAAGCAGGATGCACCACGTTTTGGGACTTTCTGGAATTGCAAATGACAGAGTAAAAAAGGCCAAAGAAATCCTCCTTGCTCACTGCTGGATTGGTGGACGGCTCAGCTCGGTACCGAGCCTGCGCCTCCAGACTCAAAATGAAAGTAATGGAATCACTCTGGCGTTGCCCCCGCGACAGACAAACGTGGCGATTATTGAATCTGTTCGGCTGAGCGAGAGTGAAGCAGCTTCTCATCCTGGGAGCCCGACTTATTAAAACATACTCATGCAAAGGCCCGCGAGAAGCAGCCTCCAGGGACATTTCACTTAAAGAACAGTCGACTAGCTCACCAGCCGGGTGATGTGCTCACGTGTCAAGCTGACTCATGCTTTAAAAACTCAGGGTGGTACAGTTTCAGAGAGGGCTGACTTCTCTTCCACAAATAAAGAACATCTCCCCCTCTTGTCGGCGCTTATTGAGACTAATGGCTGCATTGACACAGGGGAGAAGTTGGGGGTGAAATAGATTACAGCTTTTAAGAGCCAGGGAACTTCTGCTATGATGCATTACAGCTCCACAGCACATTATTGTCATAGTCATTTATTTGCTGTCCCTGTTGCTACAGACAACCAAGATGCATTCCTTTTTATACCATAGCCAATGTCAGAGCAAAGAACAACCTGCTAATAGCTGCATATGAATAACTAATAGCAAGAATACATATTAAAAGTAATGCAATGTATTGAAATAGGCTGAAATATTTTTAATTCTGCAGAAAAGTTATTCTATACCCAAGGTTGTTAAACTTTGTCTCAACAGGGGAGCCACGCTGAGTAAATCCAGGCTCTTTGTCGGGCTGAGGCTCATTAAGACAAATCGCTGATTCTCGATTTTATCCTAATAGAAAGTCATGCAGGGAATACGATGTGTGAGTCTGTGGTTTTGAATCACTTGTTTGCCTTTTGTGTGACTTTCTTTTCCGCACAAAAACATCCCGGCTACATATTTTCATCCTTTTTACTGATCTTCAGGGGCATGAATTACATCAGCAACGAGCTCAAGAGATAGTTGGATAAGAAAGAGATTAAACCTGAATAATTTATATTGTTTGAAAAGTTGCCACCTTTTTGTTAAACAATGAATATCTGATTTTAGAGAATAACTGCTTTAAATACATCAAACGCTACAGAATTGCTTTCTTCATCTGTGTTGACAGAGCTGGCAAAACGAGTGAGGAAACGAATAACTAAAAAAGATCAAGCTGGACTTGTTCATTATTCTGGCTGTGTGATTGAAAACGTGACCAGTGTGTATGGCCTGCACTGCCGTTTTCCTGTGAAACAACCAAACACACAGACAAGTGAAGACAGCACAAGCTTTGCTCATGAATCATACCTGTAATCAGTGAATGAACACGTCATTAAAGATATGCACATATGGATTTTTGTGCACCTAAACAATATGCGTAAAAGAACCCTCATCAAGGAAAAAGGTAAATAATAATATTAGAAATATAAAGAAATGCAAGCAAGAAGAGAAAAAATGAAAGTTAAAATAAAAAAAGGGAATAATATTAATAACAATATAGATATGATAGTGTTAAAAATATTAAAATGATAAAGGAAGAAGAATTAAACAATTTCAATAGGAAAAAAATTAAAATGAAATAAATAAAAACACAAAGCTAATCATTTCAACATAAGGGGTAGGAACAAAAATTATGGAGTACACCAGTCAGCATCTCATTCAGTTAATATAAAACCTTAAAAATCCCCCCCAAAAAGTTGAGGTTTCACAGTGTCGTTGACACAATATGACAAATTAGCATAGAAAATATGCTGACTAGGTTATTTTGTGATTTTTCCATTGTGATAAACTTAATAAAGGATGTAAGCATCAAATCTGTGGAAATTAAAAAAAGAGTGGAGCTTATTAATACAGTTTTTATCTTTATCTGCTACACACTGCAAGTGACGCTAATTGAAATTCCCACCCCGAGGTCACCGGAGGACATTGCCGCTGGCGTTCACAGGGGCTGGTGGAGGGTTTCCCACTGGTGCGCAGGATGTGAACGAGGCAGGCCGCCTTCCTGTTATTCTACAGGAGATGAGAGAGTGGCGGTTTGTCAAAGGGAGGAGCGGGCGTGTGCTTGTTCCAGCACGCAGCGAGCACCTTTCGGACGCGCCGGAACGATCCGGGATGCTGACAGATGTGTGGTGAAATGACGTGTGCGCTAAAACGTGGGCTCATGCACTGAGTCGCTGTTCAGTGGAAATGAAAATGGGAAGCAGGAAAAAAAATAGGGAAGTGAGGTAACAAGTGTACAGTACATTTCCTCAAAGTAAACAGAAATATATGTCTAAACTGCAAATTTTTCATATTTGTCAGGCAGGATGCTTGCGTTGTGCAAAATTTCCAGGGCTGCGACTCGAGCCGCCCGTCGAGGAAAATGTTTCATTTGAATCTAATGGAGCATCTCCTCCCCTAAGCGCTAACATGTGTGTGTCTCCGTGTGTGTGTGTTTGTGTGTGTTTAGCTGGAGCTCATCAGACACATGCTGGAGTCAGTCTGGCTGAAGTATAAACTCGGCCCTCGTGTTTTGTGCTTGTGAGTAGCCCTCCCCCACCAGTGTGCGTCTCTTTTAAAGTCATGGTTCTGGCTAATGTAAAGTGTAAAGCGCTGACAGAATGTGTGTGTTCGCCTTCATGCATGTGCGCTCCAGACCCCCATCACTCCCCGTTGTGTGTGTCTCCACATGTGCAAATTGCAGATGACCCCTCTTCACGTGTGCGCTCCCCGTTATGTAATTCGTGTGTGTGTGTGTGTGTGCGCGCGTGTGTGTGTTCCAGGACGCAGCAGGGCAGTCCAGCCGAGTGGTCCGTGTTTCATTTCATGTTTCGGATCCTGGAAGCCACGAGGGGTCTCTGCCTGCCCCTCCCACCCGGTACCATCCACACACACACACACACACACACACACACACACTCTTCCACTCTTAGTTGTTATAATCCACTTTGTCTCTGTCTCACCCAGAATAACAATGTGTGTTTGCACTGAGGGACAACAGTCCCACTCTCTGCACTAATATAACCAAAAATATGTTAAACATTAGCATAGTGCAGACACGGGTACAGCAGAGTGTGAATACATTTTCAATCATTTGAATTCATTTTCCAATTTTTGCGGCACAAACCCCCTGTTACGCAATCCCACGATTTCAGTCGCTTATGAGAAAAAGTTTTTGGGGTAGAATCTAAACCGTCGGGGGACGGGAAAGGAGGTGAGACCTGGCCCGAGGCAAGGCTGCACACCTCGAACACTGAGGCTGGAAAGCAGCGGTCACGCACTCAGCCTGTTTCTCTTTGGTAAATAACAGCTGGGAAACATGGATTACAAATTGCTGTCAGAAGTTGTGCAGTCAGTTGTATGTTTGTTTACAATAAATGCCTTTATTATTGTTATTTTTGGTGTTTTTTCGGCGTGGCCAGCACTTTTTTTAGTTTAACACTTCAAAACTAATGACATTCCCATCAGCCTTTGCCCAACTTTGTGTTTAGTGCTAATTACCAAATGTTAGCACAGTAACATGCTAAACTGAGATGGTGAACATAGTAAATGTTGAACCTGCACGTCAGCATGTGGACATTATTTAGCTCCACCCGCTGCTGTTTCTAAATATAGTCTCAGTTTCTTTTTTTCCTTTGTTGTTTTCAGGAGTATCAAAAGCTTAAATCTCTCCTCCGTTCTGTCTCTCTCCTCCAGGTTATCACACACTGTTAGCAGTGTTTGCTGTGCGTTGCCTCCCCCATCACACCTTCCTACAGTACATTGACCACGGTGTCTTACACCTCACTGAAACCTTTGTGTCTCGGCTTATGACAGGTACACGCACACACACACACACACACACACACACACACACACACACACACACACACACACACACAGCTAAATCTTGCTTTGCACGTCTGAGAAAATTCACAAGAAAAATACAGATATACATTGGAGTCATGTTTGTACTGATTTCATTTGTTCACCACTTTTGTCCCCAATGAAATATCTCAACAATTACGTACAGACATTCATGATCCTCAGAGGATAAATCCTATTGATTGATCCCAAGCACAACCATGAGGTTGACATTTGTGGTTTTTAATGATATGTCTTAACAACTGTTTGATATGGGACATGTTCACCTTCTCCAGCCCCCCCGTGACCCTGCAAAGGATTCAGCGGTGTATAGATAATGGATGGATGGATGGATGTTCAACTTCTCATTGTTTATTTATTCTTATTTGATTCTGCACAGAGAGGAAAAGACTAAAATGTAAAAATAGTTGGTCAGTTTATTTATTTATATTATATAACAAACAGCAATACATACTGAAAATGGAGGACATGCAATATGTTATACTGTAATAATTAACATACATAAGCTTACAAACTAATATAATGATAAGTATAATAGCTAAAATAGAGGCTGCCACAACAAACAGGAACATGACACAAAAATATCTTCTCTTTGTATTTAGTATGTCCAAAACCATAACAGAGACAAGGTTTAGCACATTGTTTTATTGTTTCTCAAACCACATTAGTATGAAGAAGTTTAAAATATGAAATCATTCATAATGCAGGGTCCGTGTTAGGAGTTGTCATTCAGGGGCATGAGGAGACTCCTTCTCTTGCTGCAGCTTTCACTCCGGTGATGCCGCGAGGCAAAGAAATACAGGAATGGATTCAGACAGTGATTGAAAAAGTAAAAACACTCCACGAATGTCAGCGTCTTGCTAACATGAAGCAGTTTGTCGGAGCCTATTAAAGACGCAGCCACATACAGCATGCGAAGGACGAGAGGAAAGAAGCCAACAGCCAGGAAGACGGCGATTATTCGAATGAAAAGTTGAGTAACTCTGGGCTTCTTCTTGTTCGGCATTTGAGTTCGTTTGACCCCTCGAACTAGTAGCAAGTAGAAGGACCATAAGATGAGGTGGCTGCACGCTATAAATGAGATGTAGACCGCTTCGAGCTGTGGTGTGACCCTCTGATTCCTGCAGGAACGACTCTCGGTCTGCCTATCCTTGCTTTTCACCTCCTTTAGAAAAAACACAACCGGAAGAGCCACCAGGCCTCCGAGCGTCCACACAGCGACGAGTAAAATCCGCTGCCATGTCCGGTCCAGCTTCTCCCACTTTTTGGGGTGAAGAACCTGTCAGATGAAATGGATATTTTTTAGATATCTGACCGCTCTCTGTGGTCGCTGCTCTCTTTACACAATGACTTAACGTGTGTCTGCTTTGAACAGCAGAAAGGATAAGAGCTGACAGCAAAGCCCCATTCGGACTGGATTTTACTCTCCAGGGGACGAGTCATTTCAACATTACCTGCACAAGTCAGTGATTTTAATCCCATCGGGAGCACGCACGTATGCGGGCAATTTTTCACCCACAACCCAGTAAGAATTAAGCTGCAATGCCTACAGTTTTTCCAGCAAACTCACTGGTTTAATCCTACTGAAGCGACACCCATGCTTTCTAAAGTGGATCTCTGAGCTTCTTCTGCGGTTACAGCTACTTTTCCTTCTACTATTTATTTATTTATTTTTTTTTTTATCAGCCCAGTGTGAAAATGGACTTTTGAGTGAAAATGGATTACAACAAAAACGCCTCTGCTAATCTGGAAACACCAACATACTGTGTACATAGGCCTATTTGTTAAAGACGATAAGAATGGGCCTTTAATATGTATGCCCATGTGGTAAGTGAACACAGCATCCCAAGTTTTTTGTAGGCTTCAAACTAAATCCTGAGGCCTACTTGAATCTTATTTTCCTTTCAAATTACAAAAGCTTTGTTGGTTAGTAACATACCTGGTAGTACCTCTGAATACTTATCAGCACCAGAATGTTTAAGCCAGAGGTGTTGCAGAAAAAGAAGGAGTAAAAGAGAAGTTGACAGGCTTCATGTGACAAACGCGGCCCATTGCAGAAAATTTCCACGCCAACAGGTAAGCAGAGCAGGCAGAGGAGGTCAGACACCGCCAGGTTGAAGAAGAGGCGCTGCGAGATGGAGGACCCGCGCAGATGCCGACCGAGCTTTACTATCACGGCGATGTTAGCGGGGACGCCAAGCAGGCAGCTGACCCCAATAATCACACAAGCAGCAATGTACGAGGGTCTGAGGCAGGAGGTCGGAGGTGTTCCTGAGGAGGAGTAATCGTTGATGGAGGAGTTCAAGAAGAGGGGGGAAGAGTAGTTGGAGCTGCCGTCAGCAGCCATCGTGGAGGTGGAAATCGAGGACAAAGATGAAGTGATGAGAGCAAACTGAAATCTGAGAGATAGTAATGCATCCTCTGGTGTCGAGCTCTGGCTGCGTGCCCTGGTTGTGTCTGCGAAAGCCACTTCCTGGTTATATGAACCCCCACTCAAGTGCTTTCAGAACTGTACCGCTGAGTCGTACAGTGACACCTGAGGTTCTTTTTGTGGCTGTATGTGGAGTATTTGAAGTCGAGTCAGAACTAAAACGATCACACGGTCTGAAAAGCAGCATACAGTGTCAGTGTCTTCACAAGACTGTAGGTTTCTGCAGAGCAAACAACACAGAAATGGTCCGGAATGGAGAGTGAAAGACAGTCCAACTAGAACTAAATGAGAGAGTACCAAAACTTGTGGATCCTTCAGTTCTGCAAAACACTTGAATTTGATGCTAGACTAAGTGACACAATGCACATGAAATAGTGGCTCTAGGTATTCCACACTGTTTCACATCTTTGGTCCAGACTGAAATATCTTTACGATTGCATGGACTGGCATGAAATTTTGTGATCCCCCTGACTTTCACTTTAATGCTGCCACGAGGTTGAAATTTTTGGTTTTGAGCGAAATGTCTCGACAGCTGTTGGATGGATTACCATGAAATCTGGTACAGACAGTCATGTTCCCTTCAGGATGAGGTTCGTGACCGGCCTGCAAAACAAGTGACATCCCCGTCAGCCTCAGCTGTGTTTTGCATTTCGTGCTAATGAGCTGATCCAAAGTAAGTAGAAGGGACACAGTCTCGCAGGAAGGTGAAGGCTAGTGGAGATTGTTGAAGACTCGCACACTTAGTTCAAAACAGAAGTTGCAGAAAACTGAGACAGCTGAGAGGCTAAGACGCAGCAGCAGCCAGCCCTCAACCTATATAAACTACTGATGAGGATCCTCCACAGGTGTGCTCTCCACTGACGACATCACACCCAGGTGTGTCACACCTACATCAACTGGAGAGAGAGAGAGAGAGAGAGAGATAACCAAACTACACAGTGCTCAGCAAAAGAAGACATTTTTAGCAGTGCCACAGTCACCCAGGTGGCTGATGCTGTACCACACCTGATGTGAACTACTTTTTGAATTACCCCAGAAACCCCCAAAACACCGATAGGACAGTAACTGTGATGAACAGGTGCGAACCAGTCTTCTCTGTCTGAACGCATACAACAAGGATTAATTCATTTAAGGTATTTAAACTCAATTGATTTTGGAAATGCCATCTTCCCCTGGGACACCTCTGTTTCGTAATATCACTTGTACCCACCCCCTCGCCTTTCAGCCAATCACATGTACCCTCAGCCACCCAGCAAGCTATGATAAAGCTGTGATGACTGAACCTTTAGAAGCAGGTCACACCACACAGATGTGAACGGTGGTAAAGCATGTTGGCAGGATGCAGCAGTTATCTAACGTCACTGGTTGTTAATACATATGAAGGTTTGCCTGTTTGACTCATGATAGAGGCAACATCGCTCCTTTTCTTTGTACTTTCTCCCATCTATGTGCATGAAGGTCCACGGTGCAGCTGCAGGCTTTCAACGCTTCACTCCAAGACACTGATATTGAGTATTTTTTATGTCTTGGTGTGGATTTCATACCATGGAACGTTGTTCAAAAGCCAAACATTGTGACTTGGCACTGAGATCAACCAAACCAAAATATGTGGCCCTCATCATCGGTCTTGATCTTGTTGTAGTTTACTTGGGTCGTTCTCATGAAGAGAACAAACAAAGATCCTCAAAGATGAAAAGATTATTTAAAGGACACAGTCCAAATGGTTTCAAACTTCAAAGTGAGAGACAAGGATGTTTCAGGACTTTGAAGTTGAGAGTTCATGCGTCACTTCTCCCCAGGGATTAATCAGAGAAGTGTATATATACTGTACCTATTTAAAGTTCTTCAGATTTACCCTGTCTAATTGGCTGGTCAGGTGTGCAGTTTCTGCCTCATTACAAACACCAACATATATATTTGTCTGGAATTTCTCAATTTAACCAATTTTACTTAGCCTGGTTCTACACTTCTGATGCTGCTCACATCTCTGATTTTTTTTCAGCAATTTACATAAATCATGAAGTGAAACATGATCGCAGTCCAGTTTTATTAAGAGACTTACATTTCTCTACTGACCAAATTCACCAGAGCTCCTCTGTGTCTTGTCTTATCCTTAAAATGTAAATTATTTTGACGTAATATCCAACAATTAAGCCGAGACTAGTAGTCTGCAGCCGGTACGTGGTTTCAGCGGCGCTTTTAGCTAAATGCTAAGCTCTGCATGCTAGCATGCTATCGCTGTGCTAACATGCTGATGTTTAGTATGGAATGTCCTTAGCATTGCTAGATGACAAGTTAGATCGCCGAAGTGATTATGATTCACCCTGTGGGGGACATGCTTGTGTGTACTCGATTTCATGGCAACCAGCTGGCGGCGCTAGAGGAAAACTCCAACCAAAAACCAACATCAGTAGCATTTGTCCTCTTTGGAACATGAATGTCTGTTCAAAACGTCACGATAATCCATTAATAGTTGAGATATTTCAGTCTGGAACAAAATGGTATTCTAGAAAGGAGTTTAATAATCTGGGAAGAACACATTGGGTTCTCAAACTAGATGGACTACATCTCCCAGAATGCTCTTGAGCACCTGTGAGTCAACCAGGAGCTGCTGAAGCAAGTTGCCTCAAAAAATTACACCTTCCTGAAAATTTTTACAGTCAAAATAAGAATCGGCTTTGCTTGGTGACCACTTGTCTGCATCTATAATAATAATATAAGTGGAAATATCCCTAATGCTTTTTTATCTAATGTGTGACATGTCATTATTTGCCCTCCCATGTGAGATGCAGAAGAGTAATTAGCAACATGCCCTCTCTTCTCCTTTCTGTTTGTGTTTAGACTTGGACAACAGTGACGCCAACGAGAGACTGAAGTTCAGCATACTGAAGAGACTCCCAGAGGTACTTCTGTGTGTGTTTGAGTGTGTGCGGCCAAACATGAGGTCTTTGTGCAGAGCCAGGAATAGTTTAGATTAGTTTATCTAACAGGGAAAGATTAAGGAGCTTATTCAACCGTTTCTATCTGGTGCAATCAACTCTTGGCGTGATACCAGCTGTCCAAATGAAGACGTGTTGAGTGTGAAACTTGTGGGACGGAGCTGAAATACACAGACGGGTAACAAATTGAAGGACAAAACCAACAGAAAGTGTGTTAGCAAGGTTTTGGACCTCCGCGTGCAGCCACAACAGCTTCAGTGCACCTTGGCATTGATCCCACACATGCAACCGCCCGCTTGTTGAGAACATGGCGAAGGATGGCTCGTCTGCCCATATCGCCTTTCTCTCTGTAGATCAGTGCCTGCGTTTTTGCACCACTGAACCCTCAGATGTGCGTTCCCGATGTAACCACTCTAGCTCAGAAAGTCCGATCACGTCCCCCGCTGACATCCTCAGTCACCTGAGCAAGTTTCCCTTCTGTTTTTCCTTACATACTATAAATGTGTGCTGTCAACCCCAATTTCTGACCCGATGTACTGATGTCTTTCCCATAGATCTAAACGCAGATGTCACTTGAGTCACTGCTCCCACTGGAACATGAGTCAGTTCGGTGGTCTTTGAAGCTCCTGCCTTCCATCCTCCAACAATGACCCCTCTTTCAAAGCATCTTTTCTTCTTGCCTTCTTGATACAAAAGCACACTCAGCTGGGCCTGCTCACCTGCTCTGGGCACAGAGCGTGATTGGCTGTTAGCTGCTTAATTCTACCACGCAGTGCGCCAGTGTGGAAGCGCCTGCATTCGATATGTTTCTCCACTCATTTATTCAGGGTCTTCTTTTAATTTATCACCCGTCTGCACCAGGCCACGGCTGGGGTAAAACTCCCAGCCTTGATGGTATAGGGAGTAAATCAATGCATGAGGCTATTATAATCCCATCTATTAGTGAGGGGAAGTTTTGATCTTTTCTCGGATGGCTCTCTCCCCAAACTTCCCATTCTGGTCCAATTAAGAGTTTGAAGTTATTTTAGGTCTCATCTCCCTCAAGCCCCCCTCAAGCCAATCACAGAGCACTTGTGTAACTGGCTGGTGTGTGCTGTGTGTGTGTGTGTCGGGGAGGGGGGGTAGTGTAGGTACTGAGTCTGTGTGTGTTTACGTGCGTCCCTAACCGTTGTGTAACTTCCACGTGTTCCCGTGTGGGCACAGTATATTTTTTGCCGGCCGCGTGCGTGCGTGTGTTACGTCCGCATTGTGATCAGAGGAATGTTGAGTGTTTAGTGTTTCTGTTCTGTTTCCTGCCCATCAGACTTTTTGTTGGGTGAGTTTGGCAGGCAGGGGAGATTTAGCAGGTACAACACACACATACACACACACTCCCAGAGAGGTAGAAAACAGGAGATGTTGGCCCACTGTAGGAAATCATATCTTTCAACCACCATACCCCCCCTCCAGTAAACCTTTATATTAAGCTGCACATTTCTGCAGGAACAAATACACAAGAGATCAGTTCAAACGAGCCGACCTCGACACATCTGACCTGACACAAAACTTTATGCAAATCGCATTTTGCTGTACGACCAAATAGCTCCAGCTTTGTTTGCATAATCAGTTATTTCAGCAGGAATACCGTTACACACGTTTCACCATCATCGCCATGTGTACCATACATACGTGAAGTAATACCTACATTTACGAAGGATTGGTAGATAACTTTGATCAACTGTTTGCTCAGTTTAAATAGTAGTTCAACCAAAAAGTGATTCTTACCCCGGGGTTTAGGCTCTACAAGAGGAGAAATTCTGCAGTAATTTCAGGAAATACAGTAAATCTGATGGAGAATATAGTCGAAGAATGTTTTTGTGTTTTTCGATCACGTTAAACACCTTGCAACCCCTCAGATTTATCTTGCGACCCCTTAGGTTGGGATTCGCTGCCCTTAGGAACTAGGACTGGCCCTGCCATTATATTACCATGCTTTGATATCAAGGTATTTGTTTTACAATGTGACAACAGTAAAAAGTGTCAGCTCTGTATCCCTTCTGGTTATCCATAAATGGTCTGCCAGTTGAACTTTTGAAAAAAGAAATACCATAATAACTTCAGACAACTGCACACTCTTAAATGATGAATTGTGATGGTGACACCCAAAAGGAAACGATCAGACGAAATGCTTTTAGCACCGATGAAGCAGTGTTAAAATATGTGTGCCTGTGATTGTTTCAGCTTGATTCCTCTCACCTCTGATCATCACACGATCCCTGAAGTGATTCAGCAGCGCGTTTGAAGCCGGACGGAAAGCAGCCTCCACGACAAAGCTGCATGCTTTCTTATTGTCAGTCAGACTTGTAGTCTCTGTTTGCTCAAGTGTTATTTATGAGCACGCTGTGCATTTCACAACAGTGACAAATGAGATTTCTCTGTAATCCCTCATTAGCAGTCAACTCCTCAATAATGGTTTTAAGTTCCAGTTGGCAGAAAGGAAAGGGACAGATGTTCACATGCTTCAGGGGTGATTTTTATTCATGACGACATTAGCTACATGCCTAAAATGTAAACTCTATTGTGTGTGTGCGTGCGTGTGGACATGTGCCTGTATTACTCACATTGTGGGGACATAAATCTGTTTATGACATTGTGAGGACTCGCCTTCCCTGTGGAGATAAAAAGCTATTCAATTTTAGGGAGAACACTTGGGTCAAGCTTAGGGTAGGCGTTAGCGTTAGGTTAGTAGTGGTTGTAGTTAGACTAGAACTGAATGCTAGTCAATGTAACGTCCCCAAAATTGATGGAAACACCACTTTGTGCATGTGTGTTTGTGTGTGTGTGGGTGTGTGTAGCCTATGGAGAAGAGGATCTACCATATGTGGGACCATCCTGTCAGTTCAGCTTCAATCTCCAGAGATTATGTGAGAACTCTGCTGGAGAAACACAACAAAAACAAGGTAACGCAACACAGTGCATCACACATGCTACAGAGAGGACATGCATAGTAACATTGCAGACTAGCAAACACACAATCTTTAATGAAAACGTCAGTGAAATGAAATTTTTAGGGCTGAGATGGTTAATTGGACTGTCAGTTTGTTGGTAGACACTTTGATATCCAATTGAATTTGTCATTTATCTCACAACAAGACTACAGCTGCAGCCATGCTAACGGCTCTGTGAGGCCGTACTTAGCCGCAGTGGTGCTTTGAGCTAAAGGCTAATGTCAGCATGCTAACATGCACACAGTGGCAATGCTAGCATGATAATATTAAGCAAGAATAATGTTTGCCATTTTCACCATCTTGGTTTAGTGTGTAAGCATGCTAACATTTGGTAATTAGCGCTAAAGACAAATTATAGCTAAAGCTGATGGGAATGTTGTAAGTTTTGCAGGCATTTGACCATAAACAAAAGTATTAGCGAAATTAGCGCAAAATGGCAAACACCTGCTGCAGCGCTATGCTCAGTTTTATATCCATTTAAATTCAGTGTGTTTGCATTTTGGCCCCAGAAAAGTGCCCACAATGCTATTGGCCGGTTTCAGTCAGCTAATTGGCCAGCAGACTGGCGTGGAGAGCCAGTGGCATTCCATGCAGTGGCAAATGAAAATGTATGACTGCCCTAAAAAGTTAAACTGCAGCCAACTTTATCCGTAAGAGGAAACAAGTGAGCCAAGGTGAGAGGTACCTGGATTTGCTGCAGATTTGTCTTGCCTGTGTATCCCGGAAAACCTGCAGAATCCACAGTTATGTTTTTGCTTTTCCTTCCTCCTCAGGGATTCGCATTCACCGGCAGAGACAAGCCAGGCTTCAGACCAGAGTTTCTGCCTCTTACCTACCTGGCAAAAATACTCTCTGATATAGAGGAACAAGGTAGTGTATATATATATGTGTGTGTGTGTATCCTGCCTTTGGAGGATTAAGGCAGAATGTGTGTGTTTGTGTGCGTGCTTGGTCAGAACTCAGCAGCCTCTGTCGCGAAGGAGCAAGGAAGGAAGTGTGTGGTTGTGTCTGGTGTTTATATTCTCTCTGAGAAACTGTATCTCTCCTCTTGCTGCCTCCCAGCTCTGAACCCTTTCGAGGAGCAGGAGAACGTGGACGCCAGGTTCGTGGAGGAGACGGCTCTGAAGCAGACACTAATACTGCTGGGCTTTGAGGAGAAATGACGGATGTGGATGGGGGCGGAGGGAGCAGGGAGGGACACGGGATGGATGGATCAAGGGAGGAACAGATGAGGGGGAAAATGTGTTTGAGAGAACAGCCATCACTGACTGGGCCTTGAGGACAAGTAACGGATGGATGGATGATGGAGGGTGAGAAGTGAGAGATGAATGAAGAGATTGAAAGGCAGAGTGCTCATAAACAACTGTTTGATGACAAATTAGGGTGGGACGGAGGGATAGACGGATGGAGACGCCCAGAAGTGAGTGATGGAATAGGTTCAGAAATAAGAGACACCCTGTTCAACCTCTTTTTTTTGTAAATACAGAGGTGAAGGACAGCAGCACCTTATTTTACACAATGCATGAATGTATGAACAGTACCAACAATTGGAACACAATGGGGACAATCTTCAGTTTGCGATTTGACTCAATTTTAGGAAACAGGCTATTCAAATTTTGAGTGGAAATCAATAACTGCAGGCAGCTCTTTATATGAACTCGCAGCAACAATTCTCCCCACAACTTCTCCGCTTTCTCGCATACGATTTATGAATGTGGACGTCAAATACTGCAAACTGTATTTATAAATCAGACACACTTGTTTATCCTCCTGTGCTTCCTGTAGCGCCGCTGCACCCCATCAACTTGATTACATGCTGACAAAAGCTTCGAAGATGGAGTGGCTTGATGTGGCCAGTCAGTGGCTGCTGTGCTTTAAATCTGATTTTAACACTGAGTTATACAGAATCTTTGCAGCTGAGTCAGTTGGTGAGACTGGCCGACGCTCGCAGAGATTTACAACGCCATCCAGATATTTAGCACACTGATTGGTACTTTACACTAAATTTGACAGGTCTTTAAGACATTTTTTAAAATATTAATGCTTGTAGGATACATACATTTCTGTACAACACAAAACTATACTTCACTCTGAGAAATATAAAGATGTTTTTCCACACAACTCTCATCCAGAGTTTTCCAAATCTTGACAAAAGTGACTGGAAGAGCTTAGTCTAAAACTGGCTTTATGTTGCTATATATTGAGAATTCAAAGGAGAAAAAAACATGTTAGTACAAATTAAAAGATTATGTTGAGAATTATCAACATATATTTCGACACATCCCTCAGCCAGTTCTCAAATGTTAAGCATTGTCTAAACACAAGCCACCGTACACAAACTTAGCTAGCTAGAACAGACTAAAACTCGCTACATTTTGATTTAAAGCGATGCTATTTAAAAGACGGGATAAGACACTCTTAGCTATACATACGAAAAGTTTAATTCATACAGTATGTAATTAAAAAGCACTCCTCTGAATTACATACTCAGGTTTTTGCTGCTATGGCCTCACTTGGTCTGGTATGAACTGTAGCTTGTGATGGCTAACGCTAGCTAATGTTAGCAAACCTTAAACTCGACAGTGGCATGATGGAACAAGTTCAGACATTATTCACTACTCTCTGCCTGTGCTGCTGTTTCACTCAGTTTTAACCTTCACTATTATCCTGTAACTGTCACTGTAGCTGCTCAGCTGACGTTAGGCTCACTTAAAATCAGGAACTTTCTTTTTAAAGAAAAAAACGTAGTGATGCCGGGTTCAAGTTAATACATGAGGGAAAAACAGCAGATTTCCATAACTTTATAGCAACTTTATTGATATAGTGCATTGCAAAATCAGTCTACAAAATGTCTTACAAACCATCAAATCAGACAAGTCTATACAGGGTTAATAATAGGCAATAAGAAAAGCCGTTACTCAGCCTTCCTGCACATATACACACACACACACACACACACACACACACACACACACACACACACACACACAAACTCTCCAACGTCTGGTTTGAATAACGTGTCCGTGTGCCGTCAATCATGACTGAGCTCTTACTGTAAGTGGAGAAATTCTTTGGTGGTGCTGTATGTGCGTGTGTGTGTGGTATGTGTTCATAATCCTTCACGCAGCGTCCGAATGTTGGCACCTTACAAGTCTAAATGCCGGAGATTATTTACATCTCATGCTGTTCTTTGATTTGAAAAAATTTCAACATTCCTCTGGAAAAAAAAGGGATTTGTTAATTATCATGTTTCAGATGTTTCCACCAAAAAGTTTTCTAAGATGAACTGTAAATAAAAAGATTTCTTTTTCAACTTTACAGTATTTTTCTCTTTCATAATTCTGAAGAACACGGTGTACGGGGAGGCTTTGTGGCAACAGTTTTGGTCTCGGCTCACGTTGCTTCCAATGAATTTCCGTTGAACCCTGAAAAATTCAGAGCCGGTTGCGCAGTGGACGCTCACAGGCAAACGGTTTGTGGCTTGAAAAGCTCTGGAGAGGAGGAAGTGCGCTCTCGGGCT
This sequence comes from Chelmon rostratus, assembly GCF_017976325.1. Taxonomy (NCBI): domain Eukaryota; kingdom Metazoa; phylum Chordata; class Actinopteri; order Chaetodontiformes; family Chaetodontidae; genus Chelmon; species Chelmon rostratus. The sequence continues at coordinate 9,736,424 of NC_055679.1, read as the reverse complement.
CCTGACAACACCTGAGTGTTTTGGACAGACTCAGCGGAGTCCCACTGAAGTCAGGAAATAAACTCAGCATCAGTCATCGTACATGCTGAGTCACATTTAGTGAAGAACACACCCATCGTGCTGTTACACATGCATGATTTACACACCGACACTGACGCCAAATTACACAATCGTTTTTTTGTTGTTTTTTTTAGTTTAAACCTTGAGCTTTACCACCTCGGTACAGCCGTCTCAAATCAGTCCTCTTCTGGGGAATTCCTCTTTTAAATGGGAATAAATGGCTCGTTCCCCACTCGATTGCCTCCTCCACACTCTGTTATGCAGTCAGTGTTATGTAGCCGGCTAATAAGCACAAACAGTTAGGGGCTAAGTTTATCTGACAGCTCTCACCATCAGCTTGTGGTGGATGATCACACACACACACATCACATCACTGGGTGGACAGGGCGACCTCAGAATCAGATCGGCTCAACCTGCTGCCGTCTGGAGCCTTTTAAGAAGCCGGCTCACACGCTGTGTATTGCAAATTAAACTTACAGCAGTGTTTTTGTCCGAGGCAGCCCCTCCTCCTCATCAGATGAGCCTTCATCAACACAGCTAATAATTTCAAACAGTTCATCGAATACTGATGTCTCATTTTATCCACTACTTTCCTCTAACTGTTTATGCAACCAGCATTTCTGATCAGCATAGCGCCATCAACCACCAGGGCCCCGTTTTGGGGGAATGAAGTGCGCTTTCAGATCAACTCGGAGTAACGGGAAAATGCTAAAAAGCTGTCGTGTCGCATGTTGTAACACAAATAAACATACAAATCCAAATCTCCGGTTTCTCATCCTGCCTGGAAAGGAAAGGCATCCCAAAAGGAGAGCAGTAAGAATGGATGAGCCTCCAGACAACGGTGCTCTGGCAGCAGTGCAAATTCCTTTTCAGTGATAATAAATATGAATTGGCTTCTGTCATTTAAATTATTCCAAACAAGAAAGGAGAAACAGTCTTAAGCGAGGCGTTCACGCTGAGGTTTGAGACATGCAGTAAGATGCATGAAAATTAGTGTGGTGAATAGTTAAATGATGCTGGTGACAGTTTAAGCTGATGGATAGCTTGAGCAGGAGCACAGTCAGAGTGTATACCAGCGTCAGACTGTCATCTATCTCAATCTCAGTCCAGTCCAGATCAAACAGTTGGCTATTAAGAGGTACATTATTTACTTTAGCCTAAAGATACCTGGTAATTCACTATTAACAATATCTGGCTACCGTGTCGGGTCATTGATCCACCTGGACGTGGAAGACTGAAGGGGCATGACAGCTGACCAATCGACCTTCATTTATTAAGGTGCAGCGAGCACTCAGGTTCAGGCAAGATAGCAAAATAATAATCAAAGCAACTTAACATGAAATGCATACAAACTTGGAAACTGTAATCCAAACATGCATCAAAGTGCACTGACGTCTAAAGGATCTGCAGAGAGGCCCGTGGCAATGAGTTCATCCTTTACTTTTGGCCGACTGTTCCCCTGCACCCATTTCAACCATTTATCCATCAACTAACTTTCAGTCAAATCTTTTTAGCCAGTAATTTACCCCGCTTGCCCATCACGTTCAGCTACCTGCTAGCACGCTGATGATTGTGACAGTAAAATTACCAGACTAAAGAAGTGTGGATATGGACAAAAATTTAGAATAGATGCTCAGGTTCAGTCACATCAGCGGGTGCTTTTAAGTTCTTCTAGGGGAAATATGCAGGGAAATGGAGCCAATGCAATGCAGATAATAATGAAGCAGCAATATGAAATGTAAAACATGTGGCTCTGATGTAGTATGACAGACTGGGACATGTGGAGCTGCACTCTATGCTAAAGATCAATCACACCAGTTTTTAATTCTTTTTGTATGTTTTTCTTTCTCCTAAAGACAAATATGTGCGTCTACTTTTTGATCAAATTATGATTTATCTTATTTCAAATTAGCCGAGTTGCTCTTGGAGCAACCGCAGAAGTGCAGAAGTGGTTGGGAAAACACAGTAATGGTCCCCACATGAACTTGGTTCAGAAGCACACATGTGCTGACAAGCTGCACAACACGAACACCACAACTACTTTCACCTCAAGCTACGATCAGCAGATAGAACAACTTCCAGTAAGCCTCAAAGACGAGAGGCTTTGTTTTTGGTAATCGACTCTGAACTCTGCACCTCATTTGCGCTTTTTCCCGTTTCTTCCTTTGACTCTCCTCTGCCACTCGTGCCGGCTGCCATCTCTCATTCCTCTTCATTGAAATTCTCCTCTCTCCCGTCATTCTCTGCGCTCTTTCATTGCCTGATCTCCCTCTCTGTATTTACATTTATCATTTCAGGCATTAAGCGGGCACTCTTAGCCTAGCTCACAGCTTAAACCCCTCTGCAATGTATTCATCAGCTGCAAGATTACAAGTGCGGCGGATGAAACGGCAACAAGACTGAAGAGTGTGTTGAAATATTCCAGTGTCCCTGAGAAATGAATTTATCTCACAGGAGAAAAGGTAGTGAGATGATAACAACGTGTTGCTAAGTAAGAAAACAAATACAAAGCTATTGTTGGACATGATATAACAATACACATACATTTCCTCCATGCCCTCTGTTTTCCCTTCCCCTCTCCTACAGTATTTAGTGTTACTGCAGCGTAAACAAGCTCTTGCCAGTAAACAGAAAAAAAAAAAAGAAACACAATTACAACCAGATGCAGCGCACAAGTGTGCTCTCACAAAAACAGCAGCGGTGTGGCGGACAGCGAGGACACCAGAAGCAGAGAGGAGGAGGACGGAGCGGCACCGAGAGGTGTGAGGGTGTGTGGAGGGCAGACGGATCGATAAGTGTCTGATAGAAATGAGCCAAATCACTCACATGGATGAGAAAATCTTTTAAAAATACAAAAAAAAGCTCATTTGCTTTCAGTTTTTTGTGGAGATGAAATGTGTCTGGAGGGCGCTGACGTGAACCGACCCAGCACGGAAAAGTCTGTGAATATATGTGTGTGTTGTTTTCTAGATCTCTAAGGGTTTGAGCGTTGGTTTGCGGATGTGTCTCATGTTGGCACCTGGTTGGGTGGGTTTGAATGGGGCCTGGGCTCCGTAGGGTTTGGGCAGAGGGAGCGGGTCGTTCTGGGGGATGTACGCGTTGGGACGGGGCTCGGCCGTGGTGTACTCTCCACTGGGCAACTGGTTCCACTCGTCTTCTTCAGCCAGCTGCACACACACACACACACACACACACACACACACACCAGAGGCAGTTTTAATATTTGATGTAAGACAGCGTGACCTTGGACTAAATAGTTACAATTTAATTTTCCTGCATTTTAATCATGAAAGTGGAATAATTAATTTAACAATTTATTTATTTTTTTTAACTTCTCGAGACAAATGCGAGGGCCCCAGCGAGCGGCTGAGTGCATGAGCTCACAATCACAAGGCTGATTAAAGTTTCATCTGTGTTTTTTTTTTTCACCAGCAGTTACTGAGAGGACAAATTAGAGAGATTAGTGGTACGAGAGACGCTCTGGAGTTCTTGTAAAGGATGCTGTGTTTTTGGGGTGAGACACAGTAAGCTGCACCAGACTCTCTGACCCGACCCTGTATGTTGCTCTCAGCCTCAAGACCATTCGTTTCTACTTAAGAGTTCAATATTTTTTTAAAAAAATGGGTCATAGATGTATTTAATTTCTAAAAAAAGGCAAAATCTAGTCTGAAACAGCTGGCCACTGTGGCTTTTAGCAAACATACAGTGTATATATCATAAAATCATCACAGTTTTGTGAAAGGACTGAGGCTGTAATGACCATAAATTAAAAAAAAAAGAAAATAAATACTTTTTACAATAAGGCCAGTGACCTGTTCGCACTAATTATGTGCTAAACACCTTAGCCACACCAATGTAAGAGTTACTGAACTCAGAAAAAAATTGGATTTTAGAAGACTTTCTTTCCTCCTCTAATAAAACTAAAATGTGGCTTGCGGAGTACTGACAGTGGCTGACAGAATTGATTTGAACCCAATATGGCTGATGGATCAATTTGTAACCATGGCGGCCTCCTGCTGGGAAAAAGAAAATCTTCCAGTGAGCACGCATCCACATGACACTCCAGTCCTCCCTTTGACTTTCACCCCACAACAGCATGCAAATGAACTGTGCCTAAATCTCACTGAGACTTCAAAGAGATGGCGATTTTCTCATGCATATGAACAGTTTATCCGCTGGCATGTGATCTAAGGAGCGCACACAAAACAGGGAATAATGGCTTTGAATGCAATAAAAAAAAAAGATAGCAGGAACTGCCAATACATACAAACAGGAAAAACACACATTTACATTTTAAGAAGAAACTCAAAACGCACAATTAACAATGACCCCAAAAGCATTTTAAAAAATTCTTCACATGCACCGACTGACTGATACTCAGTCTCTGCAGGATTCTGCCTGTTTTTGCTTCGGCACTGAGCATGCAGAGTATTGTGGTGTGTTTTTGGGCCAGCGGCTGTAATAAAGCGGGTGAGAAAATGCAGATCAGTATAGGAACGGGCAGGCTGCAGACAGCTGGACTGCTTTCAGACACAGCTGATCCCTGTGTGTGTGCAGACAGCCTCTACTTCTGTTTGTCAGCCAGTCTGCCCTTCTTGCCCTGTTTGTGCATGTCGTGAAAACCGTTCAACTTCCTGTCTACTCGACTGTGTGTGTGTGTGTGGAGACTTTCCACTCACTCCTCTGTGTGTCTGGGCATGTTCAGGTATACTGCAGCCCTTTTGTCCCTCACAATCTTAATCGATCCCTGCCCCGTGTCGCGTTCCCGCTCCACTTCTTTTTTCTTTGTCACTCTATCTTCTTGTCTTGCCCCTCAGTGCTTTAATCAATTCCTGACCAGCGATCTTTGTGTGTGCCTGTGTGTTTCTTTACCCGCTCTCTCTCCTCTTTGTCCCTCTGTCTCCTCTTCTTGTCTCGGAGCATCTTCCTCCACTCCTCCTCCATCTCAGGGCATGGTGGCAGGCCCTGCTCCAGCTGCTGCTGGCACCTGTCCATCTGGAAGCACGGGGGCAGAGCGAGAAACATTCACTTTGTATTCCTATCACTCCGTCCACTCGGCGCTCTCCTGGCTCAACTCAATTCTAACTGCGCCCGAAAACAGATGGCCGTATTAGTGTCAGAATTTGGACAAAGTTATGCCTCTGCATTTTCTACTTGTAGCTGTGTCTGCGGCGCGCTGCAGGCATACATCAGCTGCAGGGGTTCTGCAGGTTATTAACACACATCTCTTGAAACATTTACAGGGCATGTGGGAAATCCTCTCATTTTTAGTCCTTTAATTTTTTATTGAGACAGAAAGCAGCGAGACTTTCTGCTCATGGCAGAGTCAGAATTTAAAATTTTCTTTCTTAAATGATGATTTAGCCGTCCATTAAGACTCGCAAAATCCATGGTGGCTGATTCTCCAACTCAAGAGGAAAAGGTGGTAAAATTATGATAATAATCATGACATTGATACTGATGATGTGATCAAAATCAAGTGAAATGCTTGGTAAAGCAGCGTGTGATCACGTCTAAATGGAAATGTATCTTAAAATAAAAGTCCTGTATATTTCCTGCACAGCTGGTTCTGCAGGATTTAATGCTGAAAGGTGAGTAACTGTTAGACAGGAAATGAAAAGTAAGATGTAAGTGCATTAAAGATAGATACATTACAGTAGCATGGCTAGGCAGATGTGGACTTAGCTTGTGGATAAGCAGCAGTATAAAATATAAATACAGCAATTAGCTTTAAACAACAATAGAGGAACATTACACACCCACCCTACATGTAGTATTCTCATTTGATAAGCCAGTTAAGAACCAGTATTTAAGGTTGACTTACTGTTAATGCAATCTTACGTCTTCTGAACACACCTAACGCACCTCTGCTAAATATGAATCCAGATTCCCTGATGCTTTCATCTACTGTGTTAGCACTAACTGATTTGTTCGTCTTTTTTCTCATCTATGAAAATGTGTTGTTATTGAATATTATTCCGGCTCCCTCTGTTCACTCCTCGACTTGTTACACTGTGCAAATAAGCAAAAAATAAATGAGTTTGAGGTGAAAGACGGGACGCGGTGAGAAATTATTGCTGAGACACTTTTTTTGCTCTCTTCGATCGCGGTCAGCCGAGAGTGACAGCAATAATGGGAAAGACAGTGGGAGACTGAGGGGGAGAGCGTGCTGCCGAGATCTGACCTGGTGCTCCTTCTCTTTGATCTCCTGCTGGAGAGACAGAGCGGCGGCTTGCTTCATGGAAAGTTCTGCGGAAGCGGCCATCATGCGGCGGTTGGTGTCGATGATGTGAGCCCGGAGCTCGTTTAACTGGAGACACGAACACAGATTAGGTGGCTTGAAGCAATGTTTTGATAGACATTAGATGCAAGTTGCTGTTCAGCATGATCTGCCTTGATGCACAATGATGACGTACATTTCAGTTTCTTTGAATATTAATAATACAGTCCCACTCAACTCCCTCTTGATCAGATGTACATGTGTGTGCATGCATCTAGTCAGTTAGCTAATTCTGGAAGTGGACTTTTGAGCGTTTTGTTACACATAATGAGCCTTGTGCTTGAGGCTATTTCTAATTGGCGTGTGAGAGAGAAAGAGAGAGACAGAGCAGGTGAGAGTACGAGGAAACTGTAATGCTCGGTGAACTCCTTAGTGCCCACTCTGCATGCTTCTCACATGGGCCCACACGCCCCTCAAACAACGTGCGAGCTAGTTTCTGACAGAGACTAGACTTTGAATTAACCAGTGAAGGTCTTTGCACATGAGTGTATACTCTTTTGTCTGTGTTGTTCGACCTGTGTGTGTGTGTACATGAGCGGAGCGTCATCTCTGTGTATGTGGAAGTGGATCTTGTCGCCTACCTTCTTTGCCAGTGAGAGTCTGTCCTGTTGGCACTTGTCAGCCTGCTCGCTGAGAGGCTTCGAGAGCCGGGTCACCTGGTCCACGAGGAGTTCTCTCTCCAGCACCTGCCTCTCTCTCTCTGCTAGATTCACCTCCAGCTACACACATGCCCAGAGACCCAATAAAAAGACACACATTCATTAAATAGATAGCATGTATGGGGGTGGGTGGCAAATATATGCAAACAAGCAATGTTTGCTTGCACAAACACACGTGTAACTCCTTGGTATGTTGTTGTTTACCTGCTCAATCTTCTTGACCAGTTCTGCAGCTGAGGGGTCTTTGCCTTTCAGCTCTTTGTAATTGACTGATCGATTCAGACCTTCAAGTGTCTTGTCCCTGGCTTCTGACAGCTGAGAAATGAGAGACAATTAGAGGCAAAGACAACACTACAAGATGGCAGGGTGCAAGTCAATACACAGACACACATTCCAGTACTGACATATGCAATATGTATGCTGTACATATAGGCCAACGTGTAGCCATCAAGTCACTGTCATCAAGGTCTAGGAATAAAAATAATACAGTAATTTCCCACAGGACAAAACACTCCACACAAAGGAATAAGTAAACGACATGAAAGTAAAAGTAAGACATCTAGAATTAGTCTGCTTCTGTTTCCAGTGCCTTGTCCTCCAGGCATTTAAGTTGCACTGAGGGTTTTAAAAAACGCTCAAGACATTTCTCAGCTAAACGCAGTGCCTATATGGAAGCAACTTCCCACTCGGTGACAAGCCGCCGGAAAAGTGTGATGAAAGAAACCAACATTTAAAGCACCGCAGGATCCCTCAAAGGGAGTGGGTTATTTATTTTTTAATATTCTGACATCCCTTAAGACAGCAGAAATAGAAGGGGAGGGGAGGATACACAACAAAGCGTAAAGAAGATGTTTGAAAGAGCCAAGAGAAACAAAAGGCGGGCAGGAGGAGAAGCGCAGATGTTAAAATTAAGGGGACAGCGCAGGGATTTTATATTCAGGCCTTTAGCTGACACTCTTATACAGAAACAGCTGTATTGGCGACTGTTGCTTAAGTAAAAAATGTAGCACTGACATGATTCACTGATTAAATGTTTACAATTAACATGTACAAACATTAATTAAAGGACCTTGTGGAGTACCTCTGGTAGAGCTATGGACCAGTCTCTTAATGAGCAGGGCTGCATTTTATTTGTCTGGTCAGTCGCCAATGGTTTCACACTATTCCACAAATCTACAGGTGGCAGAAATGTGCCAAATGCAGCAGTGTGCCAGCAAAGTACACAATGCAGGATTTCAAAACTGCTTCATGAGGAAAGAAATGCATTCAACATGTTTATGAGACCTCAATGAAACATAAAACACGTTTCATTGACAAGAAAACTCTACAGGGCACCTTTAAACTAATCTAGCAAACAAAAATGGCAGACTTACAAAGGTTCCAGCTTCTCAAATACAAGGACTTTCTACTGTGCTCTGTTTGATATCACTGTCAAACTGGAGGAACAAACACTTTAAGTTTGTCCCGATTTTGCTCGAACACAAACAACAACTTCAGACTCCCAAAGTTTCAAAAGATACCAAAAATGTCACACGGAATTTGAGGGAAATGTGTGTCAAATTTTTCACAAGATGCCTAAACTATTCCAGTTTGATGGATCGGTACAGACAAAAAAAAAACGCTAGAGTCTTGTTTAAGACAGCTCATACAGCAATAAAGAGTTGGCTTATATGGAATAGTATACTTAATAGGACACATTGTCTGTCTGTTTCATGGTCCTAATAACCACAAAAATGGCCTCTTAATCTGTGCAGACAGAAATGAGCAATTTAAGCAGCTACAGTATCTCAACAGGGAAGCTGACGCAAATGCCCAATGGCCCTATTACAGCAAAATAAAGGCAGCCTATATATAAACATATATGAATCTGAGATGATCAAGGAACCATGACAGGGACTATAAAAGTCATGTAAGCAGAAAGGAGGAAAAAAACAGATTAGATGACAGAAACGAGAAAAAAGTGGAAGAAAAAAGAAAACATGAGAAACTATGAGTGAATGCTGGGAGAGATCGGAGAGGGAGACAAATATGAAAGAAGATGCGGTGATTGGACAGACAGCAGAAAGTAAAGAGAGGAGTTGAGGAGGAAAAACAGGGTGTGGAAAAAATGTTGTGCACAAGCGGTCTGACCCGGCATGACCTGGCTTATGAAACAACAGCTCCTCTCCACTCAACCATAGAGTGTGTGTACGTACACACACCTGTATGTTTACGTGGCTGTGTCTAATGAGAGAGTTGATGTGTTAGGCTTAAAGACAGCGTGGAACAAAGTGATGATTCCCATTTTCCCTCCCTTCACGGAAGAGATTAATGAAGCCTCTCCTACACCGACAGACAGTGAGTCTGATTAAAACGGACTTCGGCGTTCGGCCCCTTAAAAAGATGCATCTCCCTCGATGTCATATGACTCAACTTTTAGCTTGATAGTATGACTGTCATGTGATTAAATGGGGTGTTTGTAAGGCTAAAGCTACAGATGCTCTGAAAGAAAAAAGCTGAGGGGCTGACAAAACTGACAGTAAGCGGCTGATGAGCTGAAAAGCAGAGGCAGAGATGAGAGCGGAGCAGATGTACACAGAGAGACTGATGAAAGACTGACAGATAGAGGAAGATAAAGTGAAGAAGAGCAAAGGAGAGGCAACATGCAGGTCAGAGTGAGAAAGAGAGGGAGCGATGGGATGTGAAAGCAGACAAGAAAGACGCAGTTAGAGAGAGACAAGAGATGTGGAGAAACAAGAATTGGGGCTGACCAACAGGGAGCAGGGTTATCTGCAGTTTTCAGAGAATATGACTTTGTCAACAAAGCTGCGTTCACGGTGCAAGGAGCTGAATGCATGTTGAGTACGTTTATGAAACCAAACTTAAGCAACAAAGCGGGAAAAACGATCCTATTTCTGGCTGAACATGCAAGTGAAATACACCAACCTTGACTCCAAACTAAATTTTTAATCCTTCCCATGTTTTATACAAGGCAATATATAGTGCAGCATATTTTTCCAATTGTCAAAAATGGTTGCATTTTTTGCAAGCTTCCGGCCTCTGGATGGACATTTCCCACCGCTGTGGTTGACTGGCATCTGAAGACCAGCTAACTAGGAGACGCATTGTCAGCTTCCACGGTGCGCTGCTGACTGGAGCAGATCACGCCTCTGCAGAGCTTGCAAACATGCAAGACAACAAGTCCATGAAAGTTGGCGAGCTGAGCTAGCTAGTTTGTACTCATGAAGAGGAAGCAAGTTATCCTAGCTTGCCATGGTTCGCACTGATTTCCACTAATAGTTACTGCTGGAGCAGTTCAGTTCGTTCTCAGTCGCTGTAAAGCTCCTGCAAACTCACTGTTGTGTTTGTCCCACATAGGGCTGGACAGTAATGAAGTACATTTACTTGAGTACTGGACTTAAGTATCTTTTTTTTGGAAAGGTATGACTTTTAAAACATTTGAAACACAAATATTGTGTGCACAAACTTCATGTGAGCCTAGTCTACAAAAACTGTCCGCCAACCTGAGAAGGCATGTTGAGGGATAAACATTTGTTTGATTCCAGATAAACATTTATACAAAGCTGCCTGTGCTAGTAGTAATTTTTTTTTTTTTTGCTATGGTTGGTCAAATCAAATGACTTTTCATGGATTTCCATTAAATTGTTGTAATAGGACCAGGTCCTGTGTGACTGCGGACGCATACTTATACTGTAATTAGTGAGCGAAATTGCTGAGTTAATGTTACAGATTTAAGTCCTTTCAGATTTGTTTTAATCTTGTCAAATAAACACAGTGCTATTAGTAGGGTTTGGTACCCAAACAGCCTAAATTAGCCCGGGGCTAAGATCGTGGAATTGATAAGCTCCGTCGTTCTTTCATCAGTACTTCATTATGTTTTGGTGTAATTTATTATCACACTGCAGCGTCTCACCTGCTCTCTGTGTCGGGGCACACACACACACACACACACACGCACACACACACACACAGACACACACATCCCTGGTGTTTGTCTTGACTTGTATGCTGAATGGTCAGATAGCTAACTGCCATGCAACAGAACAAGTATTCAGTTTACAGAAATCTTGCTGCATGAGAGACATTTTCACCTATTTCACAGCTTTAAAATGAAGATGAACTTTCCAGACTACATCAGAATCTGCAAGTACCAAGCTGAGACAAGTGTGTGCCCACTCCTCACTTTTGAGTCTGATTGATCTGTGTTCCACCCTCATATGTAACCACCTTAAGCCATTTAAACACTACATGATGGATGGGATACAGCGCGTCTCTGTCACTCTCTTTCTCCTCTCTCCGCTCTTCAATCAATCTTTTTTTTCTCTCTGCTGTGCCCTCACTCTTAACATTCTTGTACCCGTCCTCCTCCCTCTGTTGTTACGTGCTGATGTTTGTCTTTCTCTTTGTATTCATCTGTCTCAGTGTCTGTGTCTCTGTTCTGCCTGCCTGCCTCTATGTTTTCTTCATCTGACAGTCACAAAGAATAGCTGCTTTCTTGGCTCATGAATGGTGTAAAGCGTTGTACATGTGACAACAGCTTCACAGAAAACCATTTGCATATCATTTGCATAATTTCTGCTCAGTTAGTTGTTAGCATGATGGCTTCAAAAGCCACATAATAGATGGTAGGCTGCATGCTTAACAGTGTAATAATAAAGATAAATAATGACCTTATTTATATACCACTTCTCAAAATTAGGTTACAAAGTGCTTCACAATTAAAAGTAATAAAAGACAAAGGGACAGATCAGTAAAGCAGAAAGGTCAGTAAAGTAAAAGAGCAGTTAAGTTATAATCATATTAAGGTTATGTAAGGTTAATTAGCAGAACATGTGAGCAGAGGAGCTGAACTGAAGCTGTCATGAGGTCCAAACAAAGAATAAATTCTAATTAGATATAAAATGTGCATTTTAACTTGGCTTCTCCATAAATGTTTGACGGTAGGTCACATAATGCTAACTGATTTACACTGGTAATGTCAAACTGAAGTAATGTTGCTCTGGAGGAAAATCAAGTGAGCTGTTATTTGAGCGAGAGAACGACCTGCAGCCGGGCTGACTCTGGGGGTTTAGTGATGGAAGACTTAACAACCATCGTGATTAATAAAAACATAAAATAAATGGGACCTGATAGTAAAAAAATATAAGTATTCTACTAAGTTAAAGGGTATAAAATATCTCATGGCAAGAAGAGCTATGACAGGTGATGCTAACTCTGTGGGTCTGAATTCTTCGGGCAAATCACTCCACAGCTTTGAAGCCCCTGACAACAAAAGCCCTCACTTTTAGTCTCTGGGATGCAGGAAGAGCTAGAAGGTGAGGTTCCTGCCTGCAGATGATCTCAGCCTACATCTGGGCTCGTAAGACATCCAAAGGAAGGTAACTGTCTGGCCGGACCATGCATGACCTTAAAAGTAATCAGTGATTGCATGTTATATGGAGTTATCACCCCAGCTGTGAATAGCAGAGCCGAGGTGAGCCATGTGGTGAAAAAGGATTTTCTTCATGTCATTATGTACAATTCAGTGCGAGAAAATTCATTGGAAATCTGTTGTGGGAGCCTTGAGCAGAGCTAATTTACTGGTGGTCCTACAAAAACATGACTGCTGGATGAGAATAACACTGTTGTCACTATGTTTGAGATACTTCCCAACTTTGTTTTTGTTTGATTTGTCGGAGTTAGTGCTGGAGAATTCTTGGGAATTTAGGCAGAAGTGTGAAGTCAGATTTTGGAGGTGAATTACAGAATGACTGGTAACGGTTGTTGAGTGGGAACACTCAAACGCCACACAATGTTGTTACAGCATTAACAACTACCTGTCTCACTTTAGTCTCTCGCATACAACAGCACATTGACTTGCACAAGACATGACTGACGGTGGGTTTCCCCGTGGTGAGCTCCAGACAGGTTGGACGAAGATTTAAGAGAGGGACAGACAAACAATATGACTCACCACCGTAGGGAAAGTGAAGCATGTCAGCCCCACCCTGTTATAAATCCTGCACCATTACTGACTGTGTGTGTGTGTATGTTCGTTCTATAAATATATCCTGTCTGTCTGTATGTTTGAGATATCATGTGTGCATGTCTATAGCAAGTCATTAGAGGACCCACAATAGTTAGATGTTGCTGCAATGGTATTATCACAACTTCACAAACAATGCACTGATCTCAGTGTGTGCACTGATGTGTGTGCACCTGTATCTGTGTCTGAGATGTGGATGTGCCGGCAACTGCCGGCAATAAACAAGTTGTAAATTCAGAATCCAACACCAACCTCTGTTTATTTTGCACCAATTAAAATTCCTCGGAGCAAATGAAAGCCTCAGAGTATATTGAACTTCAATAGTCTCACAGATGGCCCGATCTATCTTTGTCAAAATTTCCCATCAAAGGGAGGGGGGATCCGTCTGCAATGAACAGATAAACTGGTCACAGATGAATACAAATACACAATATATATAATAAATCGACAGCAAGGCAGCTGCATGGAAATTGAATTCGCATAGAAAATGAATTTGCGGGGAGTCTGAATTGAGCTGGCAAGCCTCCTGCAATAGGAGAGACCCCTGTGATTCACTTCTTGTACCCAGGGGAGCTAGACGGCTGTGTGAGGGAAAACAGTGATTTAGAAAATGATTTGCTGTTTACGCGCAGAGGAGGGGGAGAAATGTAAAATGACTGGATGGATGTATGCATGGATGAATGCACAGAATTGATTCACTAATCAGGGATGCAACTGTTGATTGTTTGGAAGTTGCAGGAGTTGCATGTGTGTCTAAACAAGACAGAGACTGCATTCAAAACTGCCTACCGTACCACTACATACCTACATGCCTACATACCATCAGTATGTACTGATTTGGCCAACATTTCAGAATGTAGTATACAAACAAGAGCAAAAACTACAGGATACCAAATATACCTGGATGTTGTACAGGTTCGGCAAAAATCTCCAGTATGAATCAGAGCAGTCTATCTACTGTGTCCCACAATGCAAAGCCCTGGCGTGGTCACAACACGTTACCCATCTCTTAGGTAAAGGTTCATCGTTCTGAAAATTGTGAAAATCCACATTTATAATGTCTTTTTTCTAAGAGCATAAGGGAATACCACACAGTAGTGGTGGTTTGTCATTAGCGGTGTAATTGCTTACATCTGCTTCCCAAATGTTGAGACATTTCACTCAAAAGCCCTCGTGGTGGCGCGAAAGGAACAGTCAGGGGATTATCAAAGTCATTAGGATTCATCCTCAGGAGATCATGACCGTCTGGTCAAAATGTCATCACAATCCATGGAATAATTGGTGTGATATTTCAGCCTAGGCCAAAGCGGTGGACCAACCAACTGGCAGCGATTGCCATACAGAAGGCAGGAATGTACTGTATCTACAGCCAAATGCTCGGTCAGTCAGGAAAAAAAAGGGAAAAGAGAAAAATGTGAGGAGGGAGTTTGGAAGGGACTTTCTAGTAAAATATTCTTCCAAAGAAACATAAACCTTAAGAATGCCTCGATGGAACAGTGAAAGGAGGGATGGTCAAACAAAGGTGAGGAGGGAAAGAGTAAAGAAACTAATAATGAGAGAAACAGAATAGAATAGAATAGAAAGATGGCACCAACAAGATCTCATGTAGCAAATGATAAACAGCAGAAGGAGTCAACAGATGGAGACAAGGGAAAGGGGCGTTTTTCAAAACAGCAGCACATGGTGAAGTCTGTTCCAACGCTGCGTTCATCCAAAAGAGCACAAGACTCAGATGAGAGAAGTCTGGTCCAACAGAAAGTCAAAACCAGTCACTCTGATCCAGAGCAGCAACACACCCAATCCCACGACGCAGCCACTGGCAGGGAAACTCAGCGTGTGTGTGCGTTTGTGTTGCCTCTCTCAAATCTCTCTCCTTCTATGTGCCTGTCACTCCCTGCGTACGCAAAGTTCCTTGAATATGTTTGCGTTTTTTTATGTTATTTATTCATGTGTGTCTCTGCGAAACTTGTGCAGCGTGAGGTTGTTTGGGTTTGTCCCTCTTGGTCTAGATCTTCGTCTTCTTTCTGCGTGTCTGTCTGCAGAGTTTAGTTAGCGAAAGTCGTGTTTCGGTGTCTGTTCAAGCCTCTGAGAACGCTGGACCACAACAAACGAACCTCAGCAAAACCGAAGCCTCTGAAAATGAGGCTATAAATTGACCGCTTTTGATGAGCGGTCAAACACAGCTTAGAGAGAACCACAATGCATTACAGTGTTGTTTCTCTAAAAGCCTTTGTCTTAGATGGGGAAGTGATGAAGGGCCTGTGCATGTTCGCAGCAGTTTTGTGTTGAGCCTTAAGAGTCTTTGGAGAATACCAGTAAAATAAATCTGTTATAAAAATAAATACTTTTGCAGACATTTACTGTAAGCAATGTAGAATATGAACACTGTCTCTGTTACAGATTTTAAAAAAAGCATAGTATTGCTCCAGTATATGCTCCGTAGTAAAGCAATTCAACAGTCTCATTATACGGTGAAGCTTTCGAAGTATGTCACGGAGGTCTGCTCATTAGCCGTGTTGTAAGTGGATCGTTTGCTGTCTGCTCGTTTGTGAGTGGTGTCTTGTGCAGCTTGTACTTAATGTTCTTTTTGGAGTTTCCCTAACTTGACAAAGGCACACACAGAGTTGAACAATAGTCTGCAATACCCTTGACATATACAACTCACATGCACACACAATGATTTCCTTCCTAAGATCGTACAAGGGCTCTCCACTGACATTACATAAATCACACAAATGTCTGAAATGCGCACACACACACACACACACACACACACACACACACACACAGTCGTGTTTCCATCACTTCAGAGAACATTATATTGACTTCCATTAATATCCTGGAGACTTAGCCTAACCCTAACCCAAGTCCTTGCCCCTAAATTTATTGATTTATGTTATGGGGACTTGCGTTTTGTCCCCATAAGGAAGGCAAATCCCCACAATGTGGCTGTGAAAACAGATTTAACAACATTATTACGCATTCACACATACACACACAGACACACACCCACACAGAAATTTGCTAGAAGATTCCAAGGAAAATCTTGCAGACACACACAATCTGTCTTTTCTTTTTTTTGCAACTTTTATCATCTGATCGCACTGGGAAGAACTAATTGACAGGCCTTACTGCTTCCAGATAGGATTTTGAATCCAATAAGCTGGGCCACATCCCAGTGTAGCTGGGGTCACGCTGTGATGGGCCACTAGCGAAATGTGGATAGCGGTATAAAATCTGCACAAATTAGTGGATATACGAACAAAGGCACTTTAGAGAAAGAGCAGGGGCGATATCGAAAACAATAACACAAAACTATTCGTGCTCGCACCTGCAGTTTGCTACAGCTTTTGGGAAACTGAAGCAGGCTCTATTCACAGTGTTTTCAATTGTTGGCGAGGGCTGAGAGAAGACAGAGAGACAGTGGGCGTTGGGAGATTGTCACCGGCACACTGTTCACACAACAGAAAAAGATTTTAATGAATGATTTCTGTGAAACATGCCTATTATCCGTCCTCAACATTTTTTAAGTACACACACATCTTTCCACCCACAGCTTTTTCAAGTAATTAGTTTGCTGCTTTTTTAAAGTTTGGTTTTGTACAGACTGTCAATTGGCAGATTGGGAGGAAGTTCAGATGTGGAAAGACTTCTAAACTTTGGCTGTAAGGATGCGTATGAGTGCGTGGGTTTATTGTGGTGTACTTTTCCCACCTCTATCTGCAACGTGGTGATCTCTTCCTCCAACTTTTTCCTGAGCGGCACCTCCTTCTTCTTCAGGGCTATCTGCCTCTTCTCCTCATTGATCGCGAACTGCAGGTCTCTCATCTCCTTCTCCAGGGTCTCCAGCGCCATGTTGCCCTTCGTAATGGCTGCCTCCTGGATGCTTACCTTTTCATAGTAGTTGAATAACACCTCTTCATGCTCCAGGAGTTGAATGCCACTAAAGGTGATGCACACAAGGGACATATATTATTCAACAAAACCAGCTTAGATCCTCCACATGAATTCAGGCAACAATAGTAAGCTCCAAATTATACATACAGAGAATTGCGGCGCTGTATGGCTGTTTCATGATTCTTGTTTATTTCCAGAAGGGCCTGCTCCTGGAGGTTGATCATTTGTGTGAGTTTCATCAACTCCAGTTTATTGTCCTCACACTCCTGACTGATCTGACGGTGTTTCCAAGAAACCTAGATGATGATGAAGAAGAAGAATATCCTCTAAGGATCATGACTGTCTGGTCAAAATGGGATACTTTTGAGCTTCAGTCTGACTGGCTAAACTTGAACTGCACACACAGCTCACAAAAAAACAGTTCATCCAAACACAAATGAAGAAAACAAAAAAAAAAGTTTTGAACAACACAAACATTTGTTAGGCGTATGTTTTTGATTTTAAATGCAAAAGAATGCTTCCACTTAAAAGTGCAAGGCAATGACTTTAAAACAACGAAGAGGCAACTTCTACAGAACGATTTACGATACAAAAGTTCACAGACTGTTGTAAACTGTGTGTTACTGCTCAAGTGTCTTATGAAACTAAAAGTAGCCAGAATGCTTGAGCTCACTCAAAATAACGCAACAACAGTTTTGACTTTCCCACAGTGTGTTTTGACTAGTCTCATCTCTGTGTTTGTGTGCGTGTATGGACCTTAGAGATGTCATTGCGTAGTTTGTCCCTCATTTTGGAGCTATTAGAGATCTTCATGTGAGCCTTTGTGAGTGATCTGGAGAGTAGAAAGTCAGAAATACGGTAAAGACAACAAGTAAATGCACTGGTCAGGAAGAAGTATGAAGTGACAACAATGAAGCCTTAACAAAGTGAACCTGATAACCTTTACAAAGACAGCATTTGTTGTAACGATATTACAGCATTTTATAATGTGTGTCTGCGCTTTCTTTTCTGCATCAGTATTTATCAAAGTAATGTCAACAAAGATGACCCTCAACCCTCCCTCTCCAAAACACACCTGTCCTTGTTGATGACAATGGTACGTTGGATCTCCGCCTCATTTTCCTGCACCTTCACCTGCTCTGTCAGCTCTGTGATTGTCTGCGAGGCGATCTGCTTCAGTTTGACATACTTGTTCTTCTCTTCCGTAATCACGTGGCACAGCTTACAATACTGTGATACTCTGAGTGGGGGAAACGCTGATTAGCAATGAGCCCATTTTTGTTCTGGATTACAAGACCTGGCCCCTATCAAGAGCCCTTTTCATGACATTTTATCATTTACAGTTGACTGTTCTTTTGATTTCGCTCTTTGCTTAGCATCTTGCTAGCTATTGTGGGATTGATATACTGCAGAATTTATATCCATAGTAAATGAAAGTTGTCCATCTGGACTATTCATATCAGTGTGAGTCAGCCATTGACAACATCTGCTACTATGGGCTTTTAGTTTAAGTGTGCTTGAAAAATGTTATTGCCATAATCATCATGGCGTAATTTTTATATCACTTATCATCAAAATGATAAAAAAAATGAAAAAGTCATACTCATGTTCATCGCAACAGATCAGTGGATCAAAGAACTGTCATGACAAAACTAAAGTAAAATTCAGTCTAAAATTTCAATTAAACATTCATGTAAGATATGCAAGCTGTGAACAAAGATTGCTAAACATGAAAACTGTTTTAGTATACAGAAGGAAGATACCCAATATTTAATTATCATGCCCTGTTTTTGTTTGACAGATGCAGTTTTCAAAGCGGATTCCATGTCATATGCAACCACATCAGGCCTGTAGCTTGTGGTCGTGACCTGATTGAATGCATTGCATGAGTGTGCTGTTGTACTGGGTGATGCCATTAGTCTGCATCTGAAAACTGAAGTATGACCAATTAGTAAGTCATGGTTTTCTACCCCGACAACATGTGCAGATGTCTAAATTAATTGTGATCCCATCTGTTACACAGATCAGAGGAGCCAAACAAATAACCAGGGAACCAATAATCACATCAATATACGTATATAGGAATTCAATTTGTTACCAACGCTGATGGCTAAGACCATGGACACATTATACATGAACTGGTTGACCCTGGATGTAGGAATGCTATTCCTGCTGCTGCATGTAATGCAAAAAAGCAATCTGTGAGGACATTTACAAAAAGATGTTAATTGTGCAATGAAATATTAAGATCTACCTGCACAAAGAGACTGAGAGACACACATAGCACACACATGCAATCGCACATACACTTTTTGCAATTGTAATTGTATAGTCTACATTTGTATCTATTTTAAGTCATTCTTTTGTTACTTATGTGTATGTATATATATAATTCTAACACCAAAATGACAATGAGGTGATTATGCTTCCCCTAATACTACCTACTAACAGCTTAGTAGCTTCTCTGTCACCCAAATCCTCTTTATCATGACACACACCTTCGCATTTAATGAAAGGTAGCTGACAAGGAAATGAGAAGAGGAAACAGCAGTGACACCTGCGCTGTAGCATGGTATTCAGCTTGTTGTGGTCCATGATGATCAGGTCTTTTTCGAGCAGCTCCTGCTGGATGTGCTGGTTCAGCTGCTGCGGATGGAGTTACAAAGGTAAAACTACAAGATCATCACTTCTGTGTGTGTGTGTGTGTGTGTGTGTGTGTGTGTGTGTGCTCTCACAAACATCAACCTTCAATCAGATTTGTGGGTACACATTTTTCAGTACTGTAGCAGCGTCTTTTCTGACACTCTGAATAAATAAAAAGGAAACAATAAATAAATTAGCTGATGTTGCACTCCTGGTTTTGTGAACAGATTTTTCGGAGCTTCACTTTTATTTTCATTTAAATCATTTTTAAGGAATTAATTGATTCATTTTGGAGCCTGTCATTGTTGATTTGGGTTTTCATTACTTACTAGTCAGGTAGGAGACACCATGAAATTGTGGTCACAAGTGACACTTGTTCGAAGGAACATGGAAAGGTAGTCCAGAGCTATTAATGAAAGTCATTCCTGTCAAAACACGTGCCCTTGACATGCACCTTCAATTTAGCTTAACTATATTTTTTGAAATCATACTGAAATAATCACATTGTGACAACAATAATATTGTCACGGTGGTAAAGCCCTGACATTTGCATTCCTTGAAACTGTGTTTTTGTCATTTTCGGTTGCTCTCCTGTCACATTAACATCAAGTATGTCTAAAGTATAAACCTACTTCAGTTCCTCTTTGATGTTTTTGACACAGTTATGTGTGCAATATGCAAGTCTATGTCTGCATAAGTTATCAAATGCACTAATGATGACATCATAACATCATAAATGTATCTCTGTGTGTGTGTGTGTGTGTGTGTGTGTGTGCGTGTTTGTATTGAACCTCAGCCCTGAGCAGTTCACGGTGTTTCTGGCCCCTCTCCTCGGCTTTGATCTGTGTCAGACATCTGAGGTTATGGAGTTCTTCTCTGAGGCAGTTGGACTCCCTCAGCAGCCCCTCAATCATCCCATACTGCTGCTTCTTCTGGCTCTCCTCCTCAGCTGCTGATAGCTGCTTGGGAACACATTTAGAGCCGTTTTCAATTGAAAAATCTCCCGATTACAATTTGACGTCGTTTGAAGGGTGACAGCAGAATGGGACAAAGTGGACTAAAAGTCCCTTAATAGGAGGAAGATGGATAGATGATGGATATTGAAACCTTTCTGTGCAGAACTGTCCCGTAAGTGGTCATTTAAGTTTTGCTAACTACGTGACATAGGATAAGAAAATAATGAAATGGGAACTTCTCATGTCAAACTTTGAAGATAAAGATGCTAGAAAAAGTAAAATATCAAAAGAACTTCAACATAAAAATCTACTTGGAAATAGTACATCTGACAAGAAGGGAGTTGACCACGCAGTCAACACTTTGCTATCACAGTTCCAACAACAAAGAAAAGGCATTACAGGCTCTACAGAGACAGATTTGTATGAGGGCTACTGCAGTAAATTACAATACCTTTAACAGTTGTGAATGATATCGTGTCCACCCATGCACATTGTCCCACCTGTTTTTCAAAGCTGGCTTTGAGCGCATCCACCTCTTTCTGGAGCCCCATCCTCTGCTGAATACTGGCCTCTATGTTGGGAACAGCATCTAACTGGAAATTTAGGTCAGAAGTCAAAATCAATAATCTGTTCAAATTGTTGTTGTACAAAACAAACAAATCTTACATCTGTTGTACGCTTACTCTGAATCTTAGTAAAAGAAAGTAAAAAGCTACAAAAATGTATTAGCATTTGCTTCTTTGGTTGCAGCCTATTAAAAGGAAACACTACAAGGATCCAGTATGAAATTACCAAACTTCAGATCAAATTCAGTCTGTGCATATTCAAACCCACATTAAACATTGACTGCAAAATAATTAATACTATATATCAGAGTTTCCCTGAGGTCTCTCTGATAGTCGTTGGATCCAGTGACACTGAAAGTATTCACAGAAACTCATAAAAAATTAATGCCTTTAGGCACTGGGTTTGCCCCTCTCTGCAGGGTTGCCAGGCCTTGTGTTCAGTTGTACTGTATGAGCTACACCACTCCACACTGTATTTAAAAATTGTGAGTCCCTAGAAGCCGAAGAAAACTAAATAAGTAGGTTTAAGAGATTTAAAAAGGACAATGCAATACTGCTTTTCTCCAGCTACATACATGAAGCACAAAACACTTCAACATTTCAAGTTCTTACTTGGCCTTGTGCTTTGTAAAGTTTAGAGCACAACATCATCAATCATGTCCTATCTGAGATAAATGTGATGCATTTTTGTGGTAAACCAACAGAGTGAATGAATTGTATTGTACTGCTTTTGTTTTTAATATTTCCTCAATGCGTGAATTCCCTGGTGTGTCATAGTGACTTCCTTTCATATTGTTAAGTGCGTGTGAGATGTGCTGACACATTTCCCATGACTCCCTCTGTCCTCTTCTTCTCTCCATTTTTTCTCTTTAAAAACTGTCACAATCAGTAAAATTACAGGAAACTCAAGAATAAAAAAAATGCTTCTGGTGTATTGCGGATTCACGGTCTCACGTGCCGATTACTGTAACCATGACATTTACACTCAGAATGTTCCCACACCTGTGTTTAGACCTTGAAAATGTTCCTAACCAATTGCCAAAACCATTAAAAACATAGTGTTGCAAATCATGAGGAGCACGTGTTTAAACATTGTGAGGTTTACTGGTAAAATCTAAATGTTTCCAAGCTGGAATTAGAGTTCCTGCATGTACAAAAAGTCAAAGTTTTGCATCATGTCAATGCATTTTTAGTCACTGAGGTGCCAGACCACTCAGGAACACACAAACTGCTTCAAATTTAAGCGGCTCTATACTCATCGAAAGTTACAATCCAGAGGTCACCTGTGCTTGTAACTCATTGTTGACACACTGTGCGTGTTCTAGCTGCTCAGTGGCCATGGCCAATGCATGCTCCATCCTCTTGAGGGCTTGCACCTGCCTGAGGAGAAACACAGGCACCTTTTAAATACTTCATCATCATCATCACCATCAAAATCATAAAGCTGTGCCCCCTTAACAAAATGTGGAAACTCAAAATTAAGCTCATTATATATAGATTCCTGTCAAATATACAGGTTCAGCAGTGGATGGCAGTTGAAGAAATGCTCTTGAACTTCTATTGTCAAACTTTACATTGTGCATCTATTGTGAGAGATTTTAATCATCTGATGTTTGATGTTAAATGCGTGATGGAGCTCAGTTTGACATCATTCTGTACCTATTTTTCTCTTTGAGCTGCACAGATTGACTCTCATGCAGGTGCTTTCTGTCACACATGACATTCTGCAACTTCATTTCCAGGATCCCCCTGGTGATGAAAAACACACGTTGACATGCGTGAAAACACACAGCAAAAGCCTCCTCCATCTCTAAAAACTCCAAATACTGTATTTCTGTCTTAATATATTTACATCATTAAATCACATTTTGTCTTGCAATGCCCTCACCATAATGTTAATTATAATTAACAGCTTGTACCTGTGCCCCGTGAATTCGGCCACCTCCTCCCTCTTCACCTCCTGCTCTTTTAGCAGCTGCCTGCACTCCCTCTGACTGGCCTCGACTTGGGCCCGCAGACCCTCCAGCTTCTCAATCAACTCCTTCTTCTTTAACCTGAGGGAGTGGTTCTGCTGCTCCACCTCCTTCACGTGCTCCTCCATTTCTGAAATCTCTGCATTGAGTGCTTCTGTCTTCTTCATTGCGGCTCTAATACGTTTGGAGGGATGAATTTTAAAATCATCAGAAAAGACAAATGGTAAGTATAAGACCAAGAGAAGAGTATCAGTTTATTACTCTTCACTTGCACGGCAAGGGTGCATATCTTATGAAATAACAGCATGTGTATCCATATTTTACATACACCCCCCAGTACGCCTCAGCTTTGTGAATTTCAAATTACAAGCCATAGCTCACATGGCTCATACCGACAGCTCCACTGCATCACTTGCAAGCCAAATATTAATTTGAAATAAACATAAAAGAGACTGCAGTGAAGCGGCAAGTGGAACAATTCTCTAGTGGTGAAGGGGCTTTTGACTGCGGCTGTACTTAAAACAAAAATGAATGATGTTTGATGCATGTTTGCCATTTTTATTCAATTAAATAAGGACTGACACTTTTAAATTCTCTACTGTTGCTACAATCCTCATTTGGACTAAATTATGCCTTTCCACTGAGTCTACTGTGCATCAAAAGGAGTGTGGCTGGAAAGGTACGTCACAAAGAGGAAACCGAACGAAAAGAATAAGCCTGGAAACAGATATTTTGTTTTTCTGCTCCGTTTCAGAAGTGATCAAAAGTTTACACTGAGCAATAACAATTAGCTGCACATGTTCTTTCCATTATGAAAACTACAGGATGATAACTCAGAGTTCATCTGGTTAAATCCAGCTCTTGCTTGTAGAGGAGATCAAGGTGATGGAAGGAGACAGATTACAAAAGGATTCAAGCCAACTGACAGATGGACGGTATAAATCAGGGAGCAACTTCTTCTGCCCCTCTTTCTTCTCAGTGTGGTCTAACCGAAGCGTGCTAACTGGCTCATTTGTATTCCTGATGTCTGAAACATTAACTTTCCTGTCCTTCCCCAATAAAAAATATTAGGGGGTTAAATGTACTTACTCCCTCTTAGAACGTTTCCTTCCAGTCTCCTTTAAAATCTGGTCAGGTATGCTGATGAGCTGGGCTTTCTCAGCCTTGTTAGAACACAGAAACACACACACACACACACACACACACACACACACGTAAGAAAGATGATTTGTTATTCTATTGATGGTGTGCTGTAAGCTATGCCCACTCACACATGCTCTCGCATGCAGACCTCTTTGAGCTCTATGATCCTCTTCCTGTCTTCCAGCTCTTTCTGTTCTTTCAATATCTGCGTTTCATGGCTTTCCACATCTTCCACCAGGCTTCTGCGTGGGGAGTGAGGGTAAGACACACACAAAAAGCCTGCTTATTATCAGAACAATTCTGATGAACAGAACAGCCGCACTCCTCCTTATTACAAAAACAATAAGAGCACAGTGAATGAAGCTGAAAAGAAGCACAACAACAAGAAGTCATGAGGAGTGAATATGTGCACAGGTCTGTGCCAATCTGCAGCGTAATGAGTGAGACTGCATGTATGGACGACATAAAATACCTGACTTCCAGTTGTCTCTGGGCAACCTCTCTCCTCAGATCCTCATATTTGTCCTGCAGGGCCTTTATTCTGCTCTCCACCTCCTTGAGGACCCACCAGCAACATGAACATTAGATCACAAATCAAGTATATCAGTTCTATAATGAGAATTTAATTGCACTCAGGGTGCACAGGCCAAACACTACTGTTCCATCCTAACTGTCAGAGTCAATTCCATCAGCCTTTGTTTTGTTTCGCATGGATTTGTTTTCTGACAGTCATAAACACATTTTTGTCCCAAAAAGCTACTTTTCTTCTTCTGTTGTTTCAGTGGCGAAACATTTTTTTCTACTTCTAGTTTGATGTCCAAAATTGAATTTACATTGAGTCAAGCTGTTATTCAATTTGATACCCCTGTACTCTCATGCTAGTTTGTGGTTTTCCTTGAGTACCCATCTACTGTACATACAGCAAAAACAATTAGAGAATGTACATGAGGGCTCTGGGATGAAACACATATCTTATTAATCATGTTTGACAAGTGTGTATGTGTTTATGTGTGAGAGAGAGAGAAGAATGCAGACTCCCCCGGGCGCCTTTGAGTGTTTCATTAGAGTTAATATCTCACTTGACGCCGAGGGTCCAATGGGGAAAGGACTCATAAAAGGCCCTTTTACACATATGCACCATAAGAACAGAATAAATTGTTAAAGTGCTGTGCGTGGCAGTGAAATGCTTTTTGTCTATACTGTGCAAAACTACCACTCGATGATTCATGTTGAGCAGTCAAAATGCTGCGACTGTTTAACTGCAATATCGGCTGCCCATAGAGTAGCAAGCAGGGCTGTAAATTTACTTTGCAAAGTTCACTTTTAATGCAACACAATGCGAACCCCCATTGGCATCTCCAGGATAAATTCATAGGTTGTGGCCATTGGTTGTAATCCAGGTTCATTTCCTGAAATCAGTTCTTTTCCTGTTTGTTTGGTCTATTGAGTGTCACCCATGAGCCACCTTGACTTATGGGTACTGTAGTTTTTCTACACAATAGACGTGATACCTGCCAGAGGCATGAAAGCAGAACTGTAGTATATTTGGAATGGTTTGTTATTGCAATCACTAATTAAACAGCAGATGCATAATTGAACCCCAAAAGTATCAGAGATCCAGAAATTAATTAAAGCTGAATTTATTAAACAAGTTCTCCAAAGCTCAAACTCTAACCTTTTTTTTTTTTTTTGCCACAAACGGCACAGGCAACAGAATTTTGATTAGGTTTCATGACTGTAAAATTGATAATGCGATGCTTCTTGACACTACCCTAAGGGTCTTATGTCCATATTCTTGTACCTCTGATCAGATTTTCTCCAAAACAATTGCTGAAATTTTTAGTGCTGAACACTGTAGATTTTCATGCCCGTTGGAAATTCTCAAACTGCACTACATTCGACTTATTCCTGATAGACATACATATAAAAAATGGATAAAAATAATGTGGTATTAATAAGCCCTACAGCATGATATGGTACATACTGATCTGGTATGCTGGTATCATATGCAAATTAATGAATGTTCTCATTTTTTACTGTAAATTTGTTCCTTTTCATACATATCACGGAGGGAATTATGTATATTATAATACAGTGTGAGCACTATTACATTGCATCCTTTGAGCTGGTGTGGAAGCAGAGATGTCTGATGTCTGAGAGTCTATGATATATTTATTTTCACTGTAAAATCATATATTTTGCTCCCTTTGTTATGTGTTCGTTCAGCTGCCTTCATGGATGATTACCAGTCATTACTGACTTAATTCGCCTGCATAAATAAAGTCTCAAACTCATATGCTGTCCTTTTGTCTGAATAGGAGATTGTAATGTACAGTGTTTTAGCTTCACATTGCTTCAAAATTGCTTGAAAAAGAGCCACTGGCAAGTCTTCGTATTGAGGGATTAACCCTGGATGGGGGCTTAAAGTAAAACTCATATTATCCTCTCTGAAGACCGATGTTGCAGTAGTAATCCACTTCTCAGAAACTACAGTACACCTGGATGGTGCAATGATGAACTTACAGCAGGTATCGGCTGAATCTCATTCTCTTTCTCCAGATACAGCTTCTCTTCCCAGAGACTGCATATATGGTGAGGTAAGGTGAGGAGAGGAGAGGATAAAAATTGAAAGAGAAAACAATGAATTACTTATCACAAGTAAACAACATGTTTCAGTTCCTGTTTCAACAGAAAGAGGAACAGACATTTACATTTTTAAAAATAGACTGATGTGCAGTTTCTAGTCAACCAAAACTTGTGCTAAATTTTTTTTACTTGAAGGAAAAAACACCTTAAAACAAAAGATGCAGAGCTCATATTGGTATAGTGGGTTTTGAAAAATGTTTTGAACAGGTTGCAATGAAAACGTTCTACTAATAGTGAGTGAATAAAAAAGGCTATTTCGGATACCGTAGACACACATAATGTATGAAAGGACCATACATATACAATCTTTCTCATATGTAAACACAAAGAATTGGAAATAAAGCACCATACACAGTATAAATGTGCATATAAAAACAACTTCTATGAATCTTTCATCTCCCTAAAGGCAGACGCTTTTCGAGCAGTTGATTAAAGTTTGCATGAAATAATTTCAAGTCAGCTCTGTCATTGTGAAAAACCTTACAATGGCACGAAGTGTACAGCTACACATTTCACAAAGTAAATGATATTAATCTTCTTGACAAGCTGATATATTGGATATTAACTGTTTTACAGAGAAAACTGCATGAATGCTAAAATATGTGAGTGGAAAAAGTGCTGAACTCCTGTGTGTCTGTTTGGCTAAAGATAAAAGGACGCAAAGATTTTATAAGGCATATTTGCATGGTGAGCATCTGCTTGTCATATGCAGACCGCTAGCCATTTGGACAAGAGAGGGGAGGGGAAAAGAACAGAAGTAAAGTCAGGAAGAGGGGATGAGATTAGGCCAGAGGGGATGAACAAAAGGACAGAAAGAGGAGAAGGAGAAACAGAGGTAATGAGAAGACATGAGCGCTCACTACCAAAAGCTGTCACAAATAATATGCACACTCAGTGTCTAATGCTGTCTATTACTGCATCCTCTGAGGATGCTCTGTAAGTGGTTTTCATTTAATATTTCAATTACCGCTGTGCCTCCAACTCTCTGCCTCAGTGTGTGTGCTCTGCACTAAAACTCACTGTATCTTACAGATCATGTCTTTGCAACACAGTGGTGAGTTTACGTGCTGTGAGTGGTTTAATATTGCTGAGGTAATCCAGGGTCAAATGCAGTGCAGGTAAGATAAGAGAAGAGAAGAGATCTGCTGAATATGATATTAGCCTGTTGAGTAAACAAGTTTAGTTCACTTATTTTTCTTTCTTCTTCAGATACGTCTCTGATTACCAGTCAAAAACACATTTCTTCTACCAAAAATTATTGTTTTTCAGACTTTCCTCCAATTTGGACCTTTACAAATCCTCTTCAACCGCTTCATACTCATTCACGCAGAAACTTACATTTTATGATTCACCACTCTTTCAGCTTTAGTTAAGAATTTTCATAACTGTTGCAGTTTGTCAGTCTCAAACAATTAACATTAACATAAACAATTAAAAGACATAACTACCTGTTTACTGTCTTTGCAGCTGGAATTTTTTTGCATTTGATAACATACATGGAATTTCTCCAGCCCTTTTTGCCTTTCCTAGTTTTTACTTTTTTCTTGTTAATTACTGGTCATTTTCACTTTTTCAGGGCTCTAAAAACTATACAATCTGAGAGGGAAAATTTGCTCTAGTTGAACTGGCCACAACCTTAAATCATATGCAACTTGTAACAAGGGGTCAAAAGTACACATCGCTTTTTTCATAAGCCGAAATGTTTAGGAACCACTGGTGTATGTTATCATGTTGCTTAGCAATGTTCTAATAAACTCCCTTTGGCCCTTGAAAAGTTGAGTTTGTGTACAGAAAAGAGGGAGATACTCGAGTGAGTGCGTGATTTTCCATTTCTGTGGGTGTGTTTCACCTTTGGACACACTGATAGTCGTTGGAGCGAGCTGGGGGAAGGAAAAGAGAAACCTGCAGCAGAAAAGAGGAAAATTGGTTGCGATGAAAAAAGGGACTCATGGGAGCGAAAGGAAAGGATTAGAGGAGAGGAACAGAAACGACTACAGGACTGACGTCAAAAAAAAAAAAACACGAACTGGCGAAGAGAGCTCAGACAGGTAAACAGGTTACATTCAGAGCAAACGGAACAATCCACTTAAACCTGGTATTTGTATAATGAATTGCTTACATTAGGCTCCCCCCCGACATAAATCTTTGCAGCAATGGCAATAAAATTCAGCCCAAACACACGCACACACACACACACTCAGCACTAATACTATTTGTGCGTGTTTGTGTCTTGTACTCTTTCACCTTCACCTCCCTGTAAAGTCAATGAAAACTTGAAGATGTTGCCTCTTGTAGCTCACCTCAGTGTTTGGTCCCTAGTGACTTGCGTGTGTGTGTGTGTGTGTGTGTGTGTGTGTGTTTGCACCTGTCAATGCATGCATTTGCTCTTCTACTGTACACAACTTCTCTCTTCGCCACTGCAGTTTCACATCAGTGTTTTGTTTTGTTCCTCTCCTTTTTCTCTTGGGTTCCTATCAGTGGTTCATCTGTGTGTGTGTGTGCGTGTGTGTGTGTGTGTCTACGTGGAAGCTATTTGAGAAAAGTGTAATGCATGTATTTTCTTAAATAGAATCTCATTTTCATGATGTAGCATGAGCGACTGCAGTAATATCGTGTGTTTATATACGGCTCACCGTTTCAGTTTGTGCTGTGTGTTGTACTCTCTGTCCTCAGCAGCTTTCAGTTCATTGTATGCCTGGAGGAGCTGCTGCCTCAGTTCATTGACCTCACTTTCAGGCTCCTCAGAGGTGCTCTGCTCCTCTCTTCTCTCCACCTCGGCCTGCAGCCTCTCCAGCTCAGCACGACACCTCTTTGCCTCTTTCAAAAGCTTGGTCTCAGAATCCTGGCTACTGTTGGAAGAAAAAAATGGTATAAGCACGTGGTATGCAGCATATAGATAGTATTTACTAACTGCTGGGTACATTTACATGCCTTCTAAAACACAGGTAAACAGTTGTTGTTTGACTCCAATTTTGTTTTTACCTTCCAAGTACAAGGTGAATAACATTGCTTACTGCTTAATCTTCACTTTTATTTGCCCATTAAAAAATCTAAATGCAAAACCAGTAACTAGATGATAATCCATATAAAACATATATGTGAATCAGATTTTTCACTGTGGTAAAACTGCACGCAAACATACAGTCGCTGCTGATTTTCATGATATACCTCTGAGTGCTGAGCCAATTAAATTCAATGCAGACACTCAGATTTTGTCTTCACAAGAAATTACCCAAAGATTTGTTCTTTCAACAAGAAATTGGGGTCTCAAAAGTTAATTTCACTATTATGTGCCTTGGTGGTGTTTTTGAGACTCAGTTAAGGTTTTGGGAAAGCTTAAAAAGAAGCATGCTTTTGATTGATAGGTGTCTCAGCCCCTTACTGTCACTTGTAGTGGGTGTACTCTGTTAATGCTGCCTCAGCTACATCTTTGCCTCCACCTCTTTGCTCTAATTAAAATTTCCGGCCCCAGAATGTGAGTGAGAAGTAAACCCAATACAGGCTTCAGAAATGTCTCTCCAGAAGCCAGTGGCTGATGTCACAGATGCTCCTTCCATATTTTTTCAAACGGTATATAAGAGCAGCGCAACTAGATCTGATAAGGAGTTAAAGTCTTTTTCAAGGACACTTCAGCTGGATGGATTTTGGCTGTCACGAGAATTGAGCTTCTCTACAATTCTCAGCATTTTGCAGTCACAGTGCAGCTCCAAAATATGACATGACACAAACATGAGGGTTACAAATGAACTTCTGCTTCGACAAGAAAACATACCTCTTCAGAGTATCGTGGAGAAGCCTGTAGCTGGATTTCAGTCTGGCTACTTTGGTCTGGCTGATTTTGCCCAATGACAACAACTGAGGAACATGAAAACAGATATATGGACAGGAAAAAAACAGTTTGTACAGAAGAATTTGCAAGTACTTCCCATTATGATTAAATATTTATTGTCTGCAGTAATTCTTAAGTGTGTAACCAACATTTCCAAACTCCTATCAGCATTTGATTTGTGACTGGGATTTACCAATTTCCTGTGTCAATCATCCACATCTGAGCAGTCCAGCTACAGTCCTAAGCTTTATCCAGCTAAGTGGCCGACGAGTCCTCCTGTGCCAGCTCAGTTTGCACTATTTCAAAGTCTTTGAACTGACCCAGAGCTGCCTGTATAAAAGCTAAGACATGAATAGAATGTCACATTCTGTAGAAATCTCTTGTTGCCAGTTTTCCGGGAGAGAATAACTAAATACAATTCTGATCAGTAAGCAGTTTTGTAATATTGTTGAGTGACAAAATTAAGTTCTAGGAAAGGAAAAGGAAGAAAACTAAATCACTAGAGACCCTAAAAGAGTTTCAAATGTCATTATAGTCAGAATGATTTTGACAAAAATGGCTTTGTCTCTGTGGTAATAAGCTTGAGCTTCAGTTACTTTCGTAAGAAAAAGTGCTCTTATATTTGTCTGGACTCTGCAACACAAAGAGTGATGGACCAAAACAAAGCCCAAATCCCTGATGTCTGTACAGAGGAGTTAACTCAAGCTGGGCTGAATGTACCCTTAACAGCACAGCAGATATCACAGAATCAGAACACCTTATCACAATCAGCATAAAATAACATACTCCCAAATATCTGCAACCACAAAATGAGAGAACACTGTAATGCTAAGTAACTACAGTTCTTGAGATTACAGCTACAACTGAATGATTAAAAAAAAAAGATACACAGCTGTGAAGACAAAAAAACAAAGTGCTGTAAAGAAAAAGATATCACGTCACAGCATTGAAAAAGGGAAAGTTATCACCAAGAGTTGTTGATAAATTTCTGTCTGTGGCGAGGCACTTCTGAGTGTAACAGTGATAGAAACAGGAGACAGGTGTTGTTCTTGTCTTATCTTCAGAGCCAGGTTGGTATAGTGGGGAGTAATGAGGGATAGCCTTGTCTGTATCAAAGGGCTGCAGAAGCGAGGATATCTCAGGTCAGACTGTGTAACCGCAATGAACACACACAAACACTACAATTACACACATACACACACACACACACACACACACAGATAACTCCCCCCGACTTCAAACATTGGTGATAGCTGATTATGTTTTTCGATTCATTCCATTATATTGTTTATCTGGCTATTGTCAAATGTGCACACAAGTACCTGACCACGTTCCAAGGGCTGAAAGGACAGAGATATGAATGTTGTGAATGATGCAGATTAGGGCTCTCGTTAATATGATTTATTCCAATGTTTTTCATTCAGTTTGCACTAGCAGTCAACCAAAGTCACATCACTACGAGGAAAAACACATGACTTATATCACATGATCTGACTTTGAAGCATTAGAAGTAGATTTAAATCTCTTCTTGTTCATCTTGAAATGTTAAGTGGGTCATCTGGTCCTAACTGATCTCTTTCACTCCAACCTTAGTCATCTAATCTAATATGGAATCCTGAAAATAGCATATTACGGCAGCATGCAAAATTATCTCATTTAACCAAAACAAAATAACAATTTAAAACAGATTTCTGGGCTAAATAACACATCACATCCATATGTGATGGCATTGTTGTGTTTTCAGCAACACAGAAGACATTCCAGCAATGCAGCAGACATCCTGGCCATACGCTGGGCATTTATCTGAGAGAAGCAGCCTGAAGCGCTTTCAGGCAGCCTCTCTAATTCTGGTGCCAATGCTTATCTTCAGCAGTATAGCGTGTTGGAGCCTTTTATAGGGTGGCTGCATAAGGCTCACAAGTAGTGGACCATCTTTGAAGTGTGATAGAGACAATTACTGGAAGATACTGATGCAGGCACATGGACACACATACCTGTCCATTAACTCCCCCACCCACCCACGCGAATTAAGTATGTGATCTGTACTGCAGAGCAGCAGTAAACCTTCCAGTAATATGAGTGCGTGGTGCAGCAGGTATGTAACAAAAAGAACCTGTGGGCTTTAATACCCTGCACCCTCAGGGAGAAAAATAATGACCACAGAGGCACAGCACTGAATTCCACTGTGTGATGGAGAGAAACACCATCTTTCTCTCTGTGTATCTCTACCTTCATGTTCGGATATTGACTGTTTGAATTGGAGTTGAGCCTACAGCTAGATTGAATAACTTTGTTAGGGAGAACTTTTGCGCAGTAATATTTTCCTTTCTGGAGCGTTCCTCCATCAGGGCTGAGAGCCACTTCTGTGGCTGAAATCAATTATTCGAAACTGTGTCACTTCTCTAGAAATATGATGTGTGCATGAGACATCCAACGTCCCAGAAAGAAAAATCCAATTACATGACCCGTGGTTATGAATCACTGAATATACCAAAACAATAGCCATGTCCCACAAACAAGAAATCAGTGGCAAGTTAATGAACTTACAGTAAGTTTACAACAAAACTCCAAGTAGGGTAACATCCAGACTGTGAATGTCATCCAGAGCTAAGAACTAGTAACTCTGCAGAAAAAACAGTTCATTAAAATAGCTTGTATAGCTTAATAATTATTGCCAATGAGATGCTCCATGAAATTGCCTAATGAATGAATAATGTTTGTGGGTGCAATTTCAAAAACCGCCAAAAATGACCACATCACCACATCCTCATTACAGGCAAAAACAAGAGTACTGTTTATTGTTTATTCATTGAGACTTCATTATGTGTTCCTTTTGTTTACACTGAAACAAAATACATAAAACAAATCATAATGCCATCAATGGTGACATCACAGCAATTAAAGTTTTAATAAATTTTAGATTAAGCTGCATGTTGTGTAACTTTATCAACAGCTGGGGCCACTTAATGGAGTGGAGAGAAGACAGTCCTGTAGACGTATCCACAGTGTAAGATAACAGATCAATATTCCAGCTTTCAGACCTTTGATCTACCAATGAAGGAGGCAAGTGCAATAAGAACTTTCATGTGAGGAGATCTGAGTTCTGAGCAAGTTTTCAAAAACCAACTATGGCATTGTTTAATAGATTACTGGGATTTATTATATCAGGATAAACCTCTTGAGATATATTATCTTGTTTTCAAAAGGATCCCCAAAACGAGACATTTCTGATTTGTGCAACCAAAATGTCCCATTTCCCTTCATTAACATTGCTAAGACACATCAGGAAATGCAAGAGAATCATTAAGCGGCACAAATGAATAAAGAGCAGTCAGCTGTTTCAATTAATGATATCCACCCTGACAGCCAGTGAGGCGATCAAAGCCGGAAAAAAAAGAAAAGAAAAAAAGCTGTTTTGAATCTATTTCAGTGGCATGTTGCAGGTGTACCTGCTGCTGTTGGTTTGAAATTGCTTTTAAATTTCCATATTTTGTTCATGCTAGAGATAAAGAGGGGCTGTTTGAATTCAGTCCAGGCTTTCCTGACACTGTAACAAACATGAATTCCCACCTCATGGTTGGATGCCTCCGCCAACTTAGTCAAGTTGCAGTTTACATCCATGTCTGTCCAGATCCATAGAACACTGTATGTGAAGTGAAGACCTTGAAGCAGTTTAATAAAAGACATTTTGCGTATTCTATGGCAAAACTGAAGTTAGAACTATATTGACATGTATGATTCCAGTGGATAATTTCTTCTTCTTTTGAATAAAATGTCATCACTTTATCATTTTATCCTTAGACTTTGTTTAAATCTTTTAATAATTAGTGTATGAATTCTTTGGGGATGTTTGTGTCAAATTTGAAGAAATTCCCTCCCTACAAGGTATTCTTGAGATATCAAGTTCACAAGAATGGGACGAATGGACAACCAAAAGCCTCTGGCGATGGATGTTACCAGCACAGAGGCAGAAATGTATAGGAAAATAATATAGGAAACCATCAAAGAGACAATGTGATGTATATTTTCTTCTGGAAGCACTTTTTAGCCATCAGAACACATCTAAATTAGACCTATAGTTAAATGTGTAAAAAGTGCAGCTGTATTAGGAAGAAGAAATTAAATATTGAATCAAGACAGTGTGTCAGCAGGTGCTCAATATTCAGGGATGTATTCAAGGAAAACTGATTAAGTCTCTGATGACTCTTGTGCTTAATTTGCGACATCCCGAGCAAGCCTTGTAAATCCCCCCACCCCAAGTTGTTTGTACTAATTGAAACAAACCCTCTTTATTGTTGCTGCTGGCTAACCATGGATTTTACAGTAATTGCGCCCACCTGAACATAATTTGGAACTGGAGTGTGACTGGCAGGGTTGACCTGGTGTTTTCAATAAGGCTCTGGAATCGGAACTGGGTCGGGGGACAAGGCCTTTAAATTTTCTGCTGCGGACAGCCAAAACGCAAAACAACAAAGCGTGAAGAAGCATCACCCTAACGTCAGTTGAGAGGATAGTTCCTGTGCACTGACTCATTTTGCTCTTCAGGGAAATGAGCCGACTTCAGAGTGAGCAGGACAGCACATGCACTGACTGCAGTCAAAGGACCCACGTTCTCTGTTTTAGTCCCTCCCTGCCTCTTACTCTCTCCTTTCCTCACCCTCTTTCTTTCTCTCTCCCCTGCCCCCCACTCCCATAATTTCTGTCTCTGTGGTTTTTCACTTTGCTGCTGATATGGTGTTTTACATTACGCAATAGTGCTGCCCCTCCCATCCTCTCTAACTCAACGCTCACCCTCTCTCTCCCCCTCCCATTTCTCGCTCTCTCTGCCTCTCTCTCTCCCTCCCTCCCTCACTCGTCCTGATATTAATGACACAGCTATCTGAGGCAGCGGCAGTTTCCCTGCGCGCTCTCCCTCCTGCAGGCTGTGCTCACACGCACACTCTTAAACCAATAGGATACTGGACACACATTCACATACTCCGATACTTACAATCAGCAGCTGCAGGCACATACATACACTCACACAAACACACACATACTATTTTAAACCTTCAGACACTTTTTGAGTTGATCTCAGCAGCAGTTGCAGATACTCACTTTACACACACTTATTTCTCCTTCACAAATCTCACAGAAAAATGAGGACGATTGTGCTTTGCGTCTCAGCCAGTCTCCTGCTTGCAGCCACCTTGGTGCCGCGCGCCAGCCGGGCAGCGGACTTCCCCGTCAACTCACACCAGAGATGGGACGCTCGAGGATCCTACTCTTTGGGATCTGAATCTGGTACCCCCACCTCCTGCCCCATGAAACTGAGACCCTTGGGCCAGTGTGGGAGCAGCGGGGCCGGTGCAGAGGAGGGGGAGGATTGCCCTTACCAGCTCACCCTGCCTCCCCTCACCATCCAGCTGCCTAAGCAGTTCAGGCTGCTGGAGAAAACGATGAAGGAGCTGCAGAGTCTGAAGGAGGTGGTCAACAAGCTGAAGAGTGGGTGCCAGGAGTGCCGTGGGGCACGGGGCAGTGGGACTTTTGGACATCAGCAAGCTGACCAGGGACAGACGCAGGTCCCCATTCAGAGGGATGCCGGGGGAGAAGTGAGACTGGACCTGACAGGACAGGAGGTGCAAGGTGGGTCCAGCCAAGAGGAGAGGGGAGACGGGATGGTCCCCGGAGCTACTGTTGACGTTGCTGGACCAGGGCAAGCTTCTATTTTTGGGAAAATTACACCGAGCCCGAGCTCGATGCATGATATGCAGGTAAGAGGCACAGTTCAGTTCAGTCTCACTAAAAAAAGACTATTCTTATTTTTAGGATTTCATGAAGGAATGAACTATTTTTCCAAATACACTTGTTTCAATGCAAAGATGAAGACTCCAGATATATATTCTCTATTGAGAAAATCTTTTTATGAATTTCTCACGACTGATGTTAATAAAAGTTAAGTGCATTTGTCATTCAATCGAAATGAAAATAGGCAATGGCTTTGAAATAGTTCAAACTGTGTAAAATCCACATCGGTGCACATTCTGTATCATATAAACATAATTCAGAGGTCTGTATAAGCAGTGCAATAATAGCACTGCACCAATTTCTGAATTTCCTTCACAACCACTATCATTATCAGCCTTGGGAACATTTCAGTGACACTATTCTGAACTAACTAAACTAGAATGTGCTTTATCAACACTGTGGGAATAAAGTCACCAAAATTTGCCCAGTCAAATGTACCCAGCTGGAATGTAAACTGGCCAGATGTTTAAAGACCTGTAAAGTCCTACCTGGCACTGGAGCACCAGGGAAAATTCCTGGTACTGTAAACAGGGCGGGGAATCAGCGTTAGACACCAGCCAAATGGTGGTTAATTTTTGCTCTGTCTGGTAAGTTTGTTGACTCTCACTGCCACTTTGGCAGACCGCCAACCATCACGCAGACCCATTTCTATTCTAAAATTCTAATTGGCTGGTAAAACAATGAAGGAGGCTGGTGACTCCAGTAATCCACCTGCTTTGTATTCTGTGCACAGAAATAATTCCCCCCTCACCCCCTCTGGCCCTTCCCAGGTGAAGCTGAATAGGATGTCAGCCAGTCTGCGCAATGCCAGGAGCCAGATCTCGGCTTTGCAGGGTCGTCTGGAGGGGCTCAACCTGATAAACATGGACAACGTGCAGGCTATGGTGGACAGGCAGGTGGAGAACATCACTGGAGTGGTCAACAAGCTCAGCTCCACCTGCACCACTGCGTGCCCAGTACAGAACACCCCTCACTGTAAGCCTGCTTTTACTAAGCATAGCATTCGCTGTTTTGTTATTTCGAACAACCCAATCTTCTCCCATCTCATTTTACGTTGTCTTTTGGAAGCCCTCTCCATCTTCTCAGCTATTTACTATAGATGTATTCTCTTTTGACCGAAAAAAACCTTTCTTTGTGTTTTCTGTTGTGTTATATTCTATTCTGTTCCATCTTTGCTATTTCAAAAGATACCTCTCCTCTCCTCTCCTCCTGTTATGGATCTCATTTTTTTGCTCACTTTCTGAGCATGATCAAGCCCTTTCTCTCTTCTCACCTCTCTTCTATTCTTTGCTATTCCCTTAAATTCACCACAGATGTTGTTATGGTAATGAAACTCCAGCTGTAGCGGACCAGGGAGCCATTGGGTTGTTGTGAGGTGAATTTCTGGCATAGGACGTATCCAATCATGCTTAAGTGGACATGGCGACTTGTAATCACTACAAACAACCGGACTCTGGGTGGTCACCTTCACCCAGTGCAGCCTTTCTGGGAAATGGGAAATGAAATCTTGCAGGCTGACCATGACATTTTCTACTGCTTTGTTTCGACATGCCTTCTCCATTACCAATATGAACACTGCATATTTTCATGAGCTTTATATAATCATAATAGGAATTTCTCATCACCTTTATAAAGATATGAAAGTGAGAGCACCATGCCAACAATAGCTGCTCATGTTCACTACATTACTTCAGTAGAGCCTCAGTCAGCTAAGTGAAGCCATAATAGAAATTACCACAGAATAGCTTTATGTTGAGGTCATACTGTGCATGTGTGAAGCAATATGACAACTGGGGTCACAGTAAAAATTCAAATGACCTCTTATATAACTAATTCAAGTGCTCTGACATTCCACTGCTCTCCGTATGGAGAAACTCTAAAAGGGGAGGAGGAGGAGAAGACACATACTTGATGTCCAGGCAACAGTTTCTAGATTCAGGTTTAATTCTGTAAGAGGAAGTTCAAACACTACATAGACTATGCAAAAAGTTATCAGTAGGGACTGCAAGCTAGCCAAGCATAACAAAAGCTCCACTTTACATTGATGTAAAAGCTTATTTGGATGAGTTGAAATGCGGGCCACTTTTCAGACTGAAGCTGAATTATATTCTGATATTGCATGAGTGAATGTGAATGTGACACTATATCGAGGCTTTTATGTGGAAAACAGATGTGAGCTTATTTCTAAGTAGATTAGCTGGGACAGTGGTGTGAAGGGAATCCCAACTTTTTCTCCTCCTCTGTTTTCTTCTTCCGTAAACTTCCCTCTTTCTCCTTCAAACTCTCCTTCAATCCAGTTGCCTCTCCATTATGCATTTATCCTCAGTCTGTTCTTCATCTCTCCATTTCCCTTCATATCGCCACTCTTTTTCACTCCTTCCCTTGCTGTAATTTACCCTGTCTCCCTCTCTTTAATCCCTTTTCCCCGTGTCTTACCCCTGCCTCTCCCCCTACCTCTCTTCCTCTGGAGGTCATGCTCTTGAGTGCTCATTCCTGCATAAAACAACTAGATCTCATTATCTCTTGACAACAACACAAGAAGTAATGTGGGCGGCTTTCCCAACATTAGTCACGGATGGCACACAGGGTCAGTAACACTTGTATTTGTACATCAATCTGTCATGTTAAACTCAAGAAACGGCAAATTATTCTGCCGCAAGTTAGGAAACCGTGCCTGATGGTGTCTGAAGTGAATCCAAAAGAAGTAGACAAGAGGCAGCTGTTGTTACCATGGAAATAGACCAAAAGGCAATAAGACTTCTGCAGTTTCACAACATGAGTATGAGCAATATTATAACTGCTTTTTTTTACTCAAGTGATACTTCTCTTTTACAAAGACATGATTAACAATGCATATGAATGAAAAATTTTAGATCTTTCACAGAGACTTTGATAAAGGTTTTCCTCTACTAGGAAACTAATAACACTAATCATGACACATTCATGTCACACAAATCCCATTTTATTCCCAATGTGAACTCTCTTAATCTTAAAACTGCAAATATGCTGAATTAATATGTCCCTTTGCTTCCTATGAACACTACATAGTGGCTTTCAGTAAAAAAATGTTTTCTCGTTGTTTATCACAGTAATTCATGGTTTAATGGTTCCCCTGGCTCCTGAATAAACCATGCAGCTGCCAAATTGTAGCTAAGTCATGAAATAATTGTTAAATAGAGATTTGCACAAACCAAATTTAAATTCTGTTTTCATCCAAAGCAAGAGAAGCAAGCCGACCTAAGGTCCACCATGTCATCTGAAGATTAAGATAACATTTTTAGGAGATGTCATATGAGACAGATGTGTGCTTTTATGTAAATAGAAGCTGTGGTGATGGATCATTGGTGAGCAAATGTTAACAACCACTCACACATGTGCTGGGATTTAGAAACCAGCCAGAATGGTACAGCTCATTTGGCAACGCTACAACATTTGGGCATCAAAGGACACTTGACTTTTTAATTTTTTTTTTACCTCTTTATCCAAACCATTTTGTTCTAAGCTCAAAAATACAACAGCTGACGAACATGCAGCCAATAAAACACTGGCATACATTACCCAGACATTTTAGGCCAATGTAGAATTGCAATTTTACCATCAAGCAGGACTAATAGTTCGTTTGTCGAGATGCTTTTATCACTCACAGCTCACAGTGCTGTAAGCATTTATTTCACCCTCTTTGCCAATTCCCATTCTTGCTGCGAGCACTAATCTTCACTTTCACTCCTGCAAGACGTATTAGGGCCTTGAGGTGAATGGAAGGCAATTCATGTTGCTGTTCAGCTACATTAACTCAATTATAAACAAAGAGAATGGATGTCCAGTGCGCTACATTGTCAGGAACTGCTTGTCTGCAATGTGGTGATGCACAACTTTCAAAAGGAAGTGTGTGGATGAGACTTTCTTTCCATCAAAACAGATGCTATGCTATTTAAGCAGTTTTTTTCGAGGGAAAGATTATAGTATCACTTTGGACACACATTTCCTTCCATTACAGGTGCTAATCTTTGTTGACGGCTAGTTGTCACAGTGAATGCCCCCTTGATAACAGAGCTGTCTTCCTTCTGTGTAAGTCATTTATCTGTGTGCAGTCAGTCAAGCAGGCATGTGGTGTTAAAAACAGCTGGTCAAGAAGTCGCCTATTAAAGCATGCTAGTTATGAGCCTTTAAGGGAGTCACTTATGGCATTATGGAAGTTAGTAAGTCAGCAAGAAAGCAGGCAAATCAATCAGCCCCCAATTAACCGGTCATTTGACTCAACAGCCACCTCAACAGTCCGACAGCCAATCATCCAACAGTCATTTGGACATCATAAGTGGCTGATATTAGAGTTATTTAGGTCAGGCACAGCACCAGAGGTACAGTAGTTAGATGAGATAGCTTTTGGCTGCTGTCTGTCTTGGGATAGTGGCTGCCCAGTCAGACAGATGGGGACAAATAAGGAGAGGGCGATGTGAAGTGGAGAAACTACAGTCAGACACTTAAAGTGAAGGAGACACTGAAAGAATTTACAGGACAATACTCTGAATGCCAACTGCAGACACGGCTGTTGACGTGACAAGGATAAAAATCTGTAACCTCATGCTCGATTCCCAGACTGTTTTCCATATGGAGTGATCTACTATCTGCAGCCATATTCTACCTAAACCATTCTATGTATTTTGACAGGAAAATACAATACATTCGTATAGAGTCAAAGCAACCAAAAGACACAAATGGTGCTTTAAGTTTGTGCACCATGCATAAGTTACAAATACCTTCTCATTTAATCATGAGAGAGGAAAATCCATGTCTAACCTTGCACAAGTGATACCAGGAAGTACCATGACCGAAGAGTCCTCCATTCCACAAAACATGATTCTGTCTAGACTTACCCCTCCCTGTACTTGAAGAAACCTGAGGTCTAGCCCTCCGTAATCAGTATGGTTCCCCCTACCCTTGCTCTATTATAATCTACCAAACCACTAAACAGATTTAACAGTGTGACAAAATTGTATCAGTGACGATGGAGTGCGTCAAACAAACTCAGGAGGGCTCCACATGCTGCCTGCCCGTTGTCAGGATGATTTAGGCCCAAGGTGCCGAACATGCAGGGAGGGGGTATGCCTCTCTAATCCAGTTTTACACTTTCCCACGTTTTGACAAGTCTGTTCCTTTCAATTCCCAAATGCTAACTGACAGGGGCCTTTGGACCTTGGTTTTGGGTGGGGTCAGCAGCCTGCAGCGCGACACAGGGGACAGGAGCAAGAGTTTGAGAAATAAGTGGGCAGGTAAAAAAAGGAAGGGATCTTAGAAAGTAGAGCGGCTGTATGAAATGGGCCTGTGGTGCAGCACAGGGGAAAGTCACTGACTTCTATCTTTTGACAGTGGCCTTTGTCCTTTCACTTACTTTCATGTTGGAATCCTCATATTCAGTGCGATTTCCAAAAAAGTGGGACATCATGTTGAGACGCTGAGGATAAAGTTAGAGTGTTCTCAAATGCTTACTGAAAGATGTACTTGTGCTTGATGACTTGCTGAACTTTAGTTTGATCCACACGAGGAACTGGGAAACAGTCTGGCAACAGGTTGGCTAAAGAACATGCTGAACTGTTTTGTGTTTGAATAGACTGCCTCAGAAATTAATGCAGGAATGAGAACTTCCACAATGGTTAAAGCTGGATTTCCTGCTAACTTATCAGATTCTCTTTTCCCAGCCCCAGCCTCAGGGGCTGTTTCTATTACTGTCTCTTGGTTTTGAAAATTGCCCGAGAAAAGTGAAAAGATTATTGAATATCATGCAGTCACATCCCCATAAAAAATACTCTTTTCTTTCTCTCTGTCTCCCAGCAATCATATTAGCCCCTCGGGACTGTTCAGACTACAATGTGCTGGAGGTGAAGAAGAGCAGTGTGTATCGCGTGACCCCTGATCCCCGCAACGGGACATTTGAGGTCTTCTGTGACATGGAGTCGTATGGAGGTGGATGGACCGTGATACAGCAAAGGCTTGATGGGTCTGTCAGCTTCAACCGCACCTGGGCCGAGTATAAGAAAGGTTTTGGGA
Source organism: Chelmon rostratus (assembly GCF_017976325.1). Lineage (NCBI taxonomy): Eukaryota > Metazoa > Chordata > Actinopteri > Chaetodontiformes > Chaetodontidae > Chelmon > Chelmon rostratus. The sequence goes on along the minus strand of NC_055679.1, from coordinate 9,693,915 downwards.
ACCTCAGGTAATGGGACATGGGTATCATTACTAGGTTTCTCTCACAGTATAAGTTAGTAGGGGGGAAAAAGGTTGCTTAGAGCCTTGCATAACCAATTATATTCATCTTCAATTTTTAGGTCTTATTTTCAAAAAAGCTTGAACAGTTTGTAAAATTGTGAAGGGATTTGAGGAATTACAAGTCATTTACAAAGTTTAGTGGAAAATGCTGAATTTGCCAGATGCTCAAGGAGGTTATATTAGACTTTTTGAATGCTAGCTGTTGTGCCGCCACATAGAGGGCAGCTCATGTTGTGTGGCTACAAAACTAAGTTGAGAAAATCTGATGATATCATTTTTTTTAATCTCTTCCATAAAGTCCCCCAAATTTATGGAAGCACATAACTACACCAGCAGAGCACACCTCTAATTAACATAATATGAACGAAAACAAAACAATTAGAACCAGGTAAGCTGCGACCTGCTTTGCCGCAACTATGGGCCAGTAACTGGCCTTTATTATCTTCTCAGCCTCACCTGATTGGAAACTACCATCAACCCAGGCAACAAATGGGGTGAGCTAAGCTGAAGCAAATCTTTAAAAGAAAAAAAAAAAAAACCCACACACAATAGAAAACAATGTGTTGATTCAAGATTCCTCCGTTACTTTGTGACAAGCTGGCAACCACGCACATCCATCAGTGCACCACCTTTGATAGAATGGAATTTGTTACTAAATAATTTTACCCTTCCTCCCACAACTTGAGAGTGTCCAGTCAGTCAGTGCTGAGAAGACCTAACGATGCAACGATGCACACCTGTTCTCACTATCAGCGACTGTTCACCACCTGTTTTCATTATCCCTGATTATCACATGTAAAACAGCAAAATTATTCACAACATGAGGGCTGATCTGAACAGATAATAAACTTACTAACAAAAAAAGAAATGATTTAACACAAAACAAAAAAAATGTAAGTTGGGAAACAGGTCCCAGTGTCAATGGACTGACTGACTATATTTAGTTTGAATGCAGAGCCTCTACTATAGCCTGTAACTGGTCTCAACGTTCAGCTCATTTTCCTCACTTCCGCCTCAGCTCCTGTAGGAGCAAATTATATGAGAGTTACCTCTTGATAAGCATGCCTACAGATCTAGTACAACCTCCCACTGAAAGAATAATGTCTCCTCTCATCTTTCTTTTACTGTCACACTACTCTTCCCTTGCATCTCTCCTCCCCTGTGGGGATGAGTAAATGCAGTTTGAGTAGGCTAAGTGTGTCCACTTGCTAATCAAGTTTACAAGCATAGGAGCTCATTTATCATCTATCTCTCATTTTGCTCACTTTTCTGTCCCCTCCTTCCTCTGCCTTTTTCTTTGCTATAGAGGTGAGTTCTGGCTGGGCAATGACCATATCCACTTGCTGACAAAAGCCAAAGACATGATCGTGCGAATCGAGCTGGAGGACTTCGAGGGTGTCCGGGAGTATGCAAAGTATGACCAGTTCTATGTGGCCAATGAATTCCTGCGCTACCGGCTGTCTGTCAGTGGATACAGGTACAATATTAGATTCTATGCATGTGTGATCAAATATTCATGAAAGAGGACAACATCTTATATAAATCAATGTGTCATTGCAGTGGGACGGCTGGGAATGCCATCAGTTTCAACAAGCACTTCAACCATGACCAGAAGTTTTTCTCCACGCCTGACCGCGACAACGACATGTATCCCTCTGGAAACTGCGGCGCCTACTACAGCTCCGGCTGGTGGTTCGATGCTTGCATGTCCGCCAACCTCAACGGGAAGTACTATCACAAGAGGTACAAGGGGGTCAGGAACGGGATCTTCTGGGGAACCTGGCACAACATGTCGACAGAGTACTACCCTACCAACTACAGGCAGGCATTCAAAACGGTCAAGATGATGATACGGCCCAAGAACTACGCTCCTTAAGAGTACAGGTAAATATTTGTGAGTGTAGTCAGATGGACAGATAGATGGACAAACAGGAACAAAGAGAGTCAGAAAATGGAAGAATAAGTAGACTCAGAAACTCATCTACATGCGCATAGTCATGCATTTGCACACATTTACACATGCATACAGTACGTGTACATCGAAAAAGAAGTCCTATAGACAGTTTGAATGCAGTAATAACAAAAGTAATTGTGAAAAAAATTAACTGTGCTATTACTTTTTTCCACTGTAGTGAGTGTGGCCTTCAAAATGTTGGATTAAAATGATGATAGTAAAGGACAATGGACTATGAACGATGATGGACTAATAAAAAAACCACACATGCAGTGTAAAGGCCAGCCTCCTACAGGGGCTATAATATTATACGGAGGGTTACCATGAGAGATTTTTCGCTCTTTCTCTGACATTTCTCCACTTTCTGTCCCACCGCCTCCTGCTATAAACCCAATTGAGACACACCACAGCACACAGTAGTAGTAAAACTAATGAGCTATCATTTTCTCCGCTCTAAATGGTTTAATAATTAACAGCAGCCACTCAAGTGAGGTATATGAGAGCTAGTGATACAGTTTTTAATGGGTCTGAAATTCATTGACTTCGTGCTGGGGTCAGTCAAACTGTTCAAAAAAAAAAAAAAAAAAAAAAAACAACTGCAGGAAGTGACAAACAACACTTCAGCTTTGGTGTCATTTATTTAATTACACTGGGGCACTTTGCAAATGTATCATCATCCGAAATAAAATAAAACATCCCAGTATAAATATGCAGCCTGAGATAAATTTCTATGGTATCACTTCCAAGTGGATTCTGCATTATTGATGCTTTAGTAAATTCTTCTTCACAGCAGCTGCAGAGCAGGCCACTGCTGCAAGAAAAAAAAGACGTTTTTCGACCCTTGTGTTCTACTGCACATCTCTTGATGCCACACACCAGTTTTCACATGGAAAAAAAAAATCTCCTTAACTCACCACTTGTACAATACTGCTGCCTAATGTTAGAAGACTGTATTGCATCATTTAATCCATTCTATACACACTGTGAATGGGAAGGATGGGGAGAGAAATGTTTCACTTTAAGGATGTGTACAGTATTTATTTTATTTTGTGAGGTATGATAGCTTTTATATAATACACAGGTCCTATGGTGCAAGGTTCAAGGATTGTTGATATTTGTGCAGTGATAAAGACTGCGCGTTATTGTGACCATTCATAGTAATTATGTGTGTATTTGGAGCTTTGTGTGTGTACAATATTGATCTTTTCTATCATTCATATTCAACTATCATGCCAAAAGATATGCACTTTTTATATCAAAAGATGAATAAAGTTCGAATTACATGGCTGTGTACATTGCGGTGTCTGGCAGTTTTAAATCATGTTGATGCCTGCTCTTCTTTAAAAGCATCTACTGTACTGGAATCGCCTTTTGATGAGTGGATACAATAATGTATACAAGTTTAGCATGACTATCAATCAGAAGAAATCCTGAACTCGGAAGTGTCTGCCATCTAGTACCTAGGGCAATTTGACGCCAGTAAAAGTGAAGGGATGAGGTGCTGCATGCCCATAATAAATGGGTTAATGAGGTGCTGACTCAGCAAAACAGCTCAATAAAAGAATTAGCTAATACGAAGTTTACAGAGGATAATTGATCAAACTGTGGGCCTGTGACTTGAATGTCTCTTTATTGTATGTGAAGATCAAGTGAATAAAAAAGTATTTTGCTCATCCACATGATGATTTCGAGCTCGAAGTATTCACTTTTGTTTAAACTTTAGAAATGTTTTCGGTTTTAAAGTAAATGTTGTAAGGAAATCCATCGAGAGTACCATGTTCTATTCTCAACATGAATTTAACTGGAAACTAAAATGGTGAGGGATTTGTCTGTAAATACACTAGCCCGTGTCATTTGTAAACAGACAATAGATCCTCAGTAGAGTCTTTTAAAAGCATCATTGTTTCTTGTATGTTTTGAGTAACTAGAGTAAAGACTGTCACTGCAACAGCCAAATGTGATGTTTGTCTTTCCTATGAAACCTCCAAAATACCGTTTGCACGAAATATGATCATTTAACAACATTTATGAGTCCTACCTCATCTAGGCACTGGAAAGGACTATCTGAGGCGTCAGAGCTGACAGAGGGCTGCTCCTCTGGCAGTGAAGCATCGGGTGCAAGGGCTTTTAGAGGGGTGTCCTCCTCCATTCCCTTCTCCTCCTCCTCTTGGTGTTCCAGCTCCACTTTTCCTCTGCTGGGAGGCCTGCTATCCAGCTCCTCAGATAGACTCACTAATGCAAAACACATAAATGGATACAGTGGATCAACATATCTATTGATAGGTATACATATACAGGAAGAAATACTAGCAAGGGCACACACGTACAGTCGAGTACACGTGTAGTTTCAATATTTATAGTTGACTTTGAGGGATTGTAGGCATAATCACCACAGAATCATTTATAATATGATGATAAAGTACAGACAGAGTACACAGAGGAGGACTCAGATCAATATATGAAAATGGCGCTCATGAAAATCCAAACCAAGATATACATTTTAGGTTTTGTGATAATACACTGCACCAACCTATTCTCTTAAGACTAATTTTTAAAAAATGTCAGACAGAAAATGTATTCATGAGATAATAATATTATTGGCTATAGCTAAAAAGCCAAGCAACAGATCAAATGAAGCAATTTACCATGCTGGTACAATGGCATTCTTTCAAAATAATGCTAGCTTACCTTTTTGATGCTTGGACTCATTGAAACATTAAAAGCGATACTGTGGCACATGTAAAACAAACAAACAAACAAACAGAAAAAAAACGATAAAAGCATATTCTTGGCCCCAGACATCTGAGTTCTGTGGATACGCACAGGTGAAAGGTGTGTTCATACACCGCTAAAACAAATAGTTAAGCTAGTTAACGTTACGCACTATTCAGAAGCTAACGAGTTAGCTCCAGGTAGTTAATGTGTGTGCCTGGGTTTGTACGCTAAACAAACACACATTCATGCAAAACTTACTTTTGAATATCTTAAGTGTTCGCACACCTCCTCAAGACTGCGTCTCCGAGTTCTTTAACACTAAGACCACATGTAGTGAAGAGTTTAAATGCAGCTAACGTTAATGTTAGCAAAAATGAAATCACAGATCTCTCTCTGGCTGAATGGCGTGTTGTGGTTACCACAGCAACGACGCCGTACGTCCCCCAACAACGTCAGGGTCAATCCCTTACTTTCACAGTGGCTATTTAGATGTAAGTTATATTTAGTTTCATCTCATTAAAGTTTCCAGTTGGTAACATGCAAAGATTTAAACAAACGCACGATTTAAAAATATTTATTTTACACTTGCAGTGACTGTCCAGCAGATGGCGGGAAATAGTCATTTACTGGAGTCTTGCAACATGTGTCACGCATTGGCCAAGCTGAACGGCATCAAAGGCCAGCTGAGTGACTTGGCAATGGAAGCACTAAAACGAGAAGTGGACTCAACTGACCTGAAACCAAGGTGAGAGTGGTGGCGATGATGCAACGCTGCTCTTCTCATGATAGCTCCTTTCCCACAGTGCACTCGAGGAGCGGGCATGGCCCATTACTCCCTCCCTGCAACAGCTGCAGGGATTCTATGTCGGCTTTGTCTGTGTGTATGTGTGTGTGTGCATGCCAATATCTGCGTGTGCATAAAATATGTATGAAAGAGACAGCGACCCTTTAGGTATTTCAGTCAGCATTAATTAGTAATGGTAGACACAGGCATTATATAACACCAAGCGAGAAGCACCTTTAACATGGCCAGCCTTGAATCTGTGTTCTTTTATGAATTGTGGGGGGACAGTTTTCCAGTTGTTCCAGATTTACCTTGGGTTTACTGGCTTTTGCACAAACAACCCTCCTCTTCAAAGGCTGCTAAATTGTCATTTCCAGTAATTCTTGTTTTTTAAAAAAATACATAAAACCATATGGCTCAACATATGGTACAGGTGTGCACAGTTATCATGTTTTGAGGGTGAGCATACACATATACACCAGGCCTTTCTGAGCTGAACTGGCATCACAGCAATAGCTGTGTCTATTACTAAGTTGGAATTCGCTTTACCCATATCTGACCATCTGATTGCACGTTATTTTCCCATTTGGTTGTTTTGGCCGAGGTGATGCTCTATTTTTGTGCACAAAGTCAACAAATGAAATGACTGATTTTTCCACTAATTGCAGTTTTGTCTGACACATTACACATGGTCTGGCTTCTGTTGTACATTTTGGAAATAGTGAGACATGGGAGACGGCATCCACTCTCAGTGACAATGTTAATTTAATGCAGACAGAAACACCATCCAATGTTTTTCCACACTGAGCCAGTATGAATGAACAAAGGAAGGGAAATGAAGGTGAGTGCCATCCTCCCTGTTCATGTCCAAATTAGACATTTAAAGGCAGACTCTCAAATTAAACCTGTTAATTATGTGGACCTAATTTTACCACCCCTCGTTAAATCTGAATGAATCACTCTGCACTTTGGGGTGAATGTTTTTCGTTGAACGCGGGTTTCCAAAATAACCTTGAATCCTCTCCAACAGTCTGGATATGTGAACTTTCAAATCCTGGCAGACTCCAGCTTATTTTCTGATAAAACTATGCCCCTTCATGCGGCCCTCTATAACCATTTTTGGCTAAATAAAACATTAGCCCCAGTTTTATAGCTATTTTGGGGGAGAGCAACAGAATTGCAAACGTATGTGGGAGTAATAGAAGGACCCTGAAATTTGTTTGTTGCTGAGTCAGTCTTAATAATGCACTGACACAAGCTTTGCCACTCTATGGTTCTTATACATATTTTGCAGGTGTTGCTTTACCCTTTAATGTCAGTCAAATTGATAAAATCTGCTACAATATATGTTAGAAAACTGAAATATCTCAACAGCTATTGGATGGATTGCCACCAAATTTGCTACAGGCATGCATGCCCCTCTCAGGAGGAATTGGAATAATGATGATGGTCCTTTTACTTTTGATCTTTACTTTGTGTTTAGCGCTAATTAGCAACTTTAAGCATGCTACATGCCAAACTAAACATGGCAAACATTATACCTGCCAATTATCAGCATGTTGTAAAGTCAGCACGCTGACATTAGCATTTAGGTCAAAGTATGGCTGTGCCTAAACACAGCCTCAGAGAGCTGCAAGCATGGCTGCAGACTCTTAGTCTTGTCCTGGATTTAAGAGGGTGACCTCTTCTGCCACTCTCGTTTTGTGAACACTGTGTAAGAGCAGGTCAAGAACCACAGCAACCATTGTGGTCACGCAGTGTGTGTGTGTGTGTGTGCCTGTCCTGACTATATTTGTTTGCTCATTAGTCCGTGCACAAACCAGGCCTTTGGAAAAAGTTACTGTACTCCCCAGCGTCCAGATCTCTGTTTTACTGCTGTATTGTAGTTACAACAAACGCAACTTGGGGTTTGGGGGTAATTTTACAACCCCCTCCACCTCTAGGTTCCTGTCTTTCAAGTGCAGTTGGGTGTTGGGAGACCATTTTAAACGTCCTAATTAAAACACACACACACACACACATACACACACACACACACACACACACACACAAGCAGTGGTCTTTTTCCATCTACAAATTCTGCTGTCGCACTTTCTCTTGTCAAAGACTTTGTCTTTCAGACAAAGCGTCTGGAGGCAGTTTATAAACAGATGTTTTAAAGCCTCTTAAAACCTTGAAACCAGCTTTTTACTGAAGATCAGACTGAATCATTTAAGCACTTAAAACACAAAATAGTGCTCGTGTCCTTGAGAAATCTTTACCATACATGCAAAGATTGATTGTGAAGTAATTTCACCAGAGTGACGGAAGCATAAAACATTATCTGACTCCTCATCGTCCTCATTGTTGGGTCAAGCTCCGTACTGTTGAGCTGACATTCTGCACAAATATTTTGCACCATCCAATCTGAGCTTCACGGACTACCGAGAACATAAATCAGGGAGAAACTGAGAAGTGCTTTTGGCAAAGTGTGAGTCTGATGTCATTCGTCAGAGCGATCTCTGTGGAGAATCCAGGGCATTGTTCCACAGTGTGAGCGGGCGGAGCAGAGGCCCGGGAGAAAACTTATTTTACTGTCGACCGCAGACTGTAAGACCCCCTCCAGCTTGGACTCCTCTGACTCACCTCTTCATATGGTTCTCCCAGACAACTATACTGAACAGTCGCATCTATGTTTTCAGTCGCTAAGTCAACTAAAACCATGTGTGTAAGCCAGGGACAGCTGTGCACATTTTCTGAAGAATATCTTGACGCAATTTGGAGCAAATCCTGATCTTTCTTCAGGATCTTTTGTTTTGCATTCGATAATTTCCGAATAATACCATTTTGCATCATATCACATTTGGTCTTGTCATGTCAGATCTTTAAATTGTAGTATATCTGAAGTATTAATATGCTGCTTTGCACAATATCAAACAGATGCTGCCACTTACACTACATAATACATGGATTTCACAGCACAGTGCAGGATGCATGGATCGTCGCATGGGTTTGCTTGGGTGTGTGAGTTAATTACATTTACAACCTGCAAGACTGCTTCAGTGTGTTTTTATAGGATGATATACCTTTCAGCACTATGAGAACCACACCTGGTCTCAGTATGAGTGTGTGTGAGTCAGTCTGAGTTTGAAAAGGTGTGAATGTAAGGGCAAATTCTTTGGCCAATGTTGGATTTTTGAAGCCTCTGTTGAGATTTTCTGGTATTCCTACAGTCTATAGTGGTGTCCTAAAAGAAGAGGGGAAACGTTTCAAGGGCAGTGAATGTCAGGAAGTACGTTAGTGGCGCAGTATTGATATAGTTGTAATGAAACGACTTGTTTTTACAGTAAGTGGCCACACACTGATCTTTTCCATGGCATCAGTGCATTTGCCATTATGTGGACACAAAACCATTTAAAAGGCCTCTTCTCCTCTTTCTACCTTTGATGTGTTCTTTCTTGTTATTTCACAGAGCCGGGCCCTGTTACTCACAAGGCCTTGTACACTTCTAAGGGAAGTACATGTGGTGCTAGTAACTAATCATCTGCGGCTCGCCTGTGCACCGGGCTTATGGCCAATAAAACGAAACAAATTGCCAACTGCTGCATTGGTACGACCAGAGAGGAAGTGGACCCTCACTTTAGCTTTTTCAGCTACAATTAGGTTTTATTATGATCCACTTTACTGACAACGTTGCAGTAGTAGATTGTTCTTATTATCTTTACGGTGTGTTTTCTCAACCAATTATTTTGTTTGCTTGGATGCTTTTGCTGCCAAGCAAATGAAGTTCAACCTGACTTTTGACACTTGAAACAATGACTGTCTTTATAGTCAGTGTATATAAATTCTAATTGCTGGAGAACATCAATGGAAAAAAAAAAAAAACATCATTTAAAACATCATTACAGATCATTTGGAGAGTCCAGCTTCATGCTAAATGAAAGATTGAATCAACTTAATGCTTTTCACCCTAAATGCCCAGACTAATTATGGCTTCCTGGAACCCACTGAATCAGTGTCTTTGTTCACATGGATGACTTTGGATTGCGACCAGTAAAACAAAGCAGAGCCATGAGTGGTGAAGAAAGAGAACACCGTAGCAAACAGCAGTACTAATAACAGCACAAGGTAAACAAACTTTTTATAGATTAAATTACAGGCAGATAAACCCCTGCTTGCGTCTTGATATACGTGAATGTATATGAAAACTTGGACAGCTTGGACAGGTAATTAATTTCAGGTACTCGACCCTCCATGACCTTTGTGGTGGAATTCATCCAAGGACACCCTACAAATGTCCAGAGGGATTAGAGTTAAATTACCACCACTTTCCTGTTTTCACTGAGGAAAGGCCAGAGAGTCCTGTATCTATTTTACTGCCTTCCACAAACCTGTTTGGATTTCATGGTCAGGGGTTTAGGGGTAAATTGGAGAACCTCAAGAGGGTCACGCAGGTCCCATTACCTTACTGAGGGGACAGCTGAAATGTTGAATCGCAATAAACAGATCGGGTCAGGTTGTCTTACTGCGCTGCATCAAAAGCAAATCAATCTGTCACAAGTGATGAGTCAGTTTGACTTCTCACGGAAACACGCTCAAGTTACATAAACATCTCTCTGTTTGGTTTGGGCTTAAAGTTAATCCAGGTGGCACTATGGCTATTTTTGCAACTGCGCCAAGACTGTTTTTCTTTTTCAGTCTTCATCTATACAAAGAGGATTCACTTTCCAGATGTATGTTCCCCCATTCCTACAAACGAGCAGCCCACCCTACTACACTCTACGGCTGCTTCTCTGGATTAAATCAAATTTTTCACAATACAGCCTAATAAAGCAGATCTCCAGACTGTCCAGACTGAAAGATCTCAACAACTACTGACCGATTGATATAAAATTGGGTCCGGATATCGCTGGTGCCCAGAGTTCAAATTGTAGGCCTGTAATACTTAGAATAGACTAGTTTGATTCCACCACTGTTTAAAAATGCACTTGCGAAAGGAAACTTATGCATCACTATATCATGTCTACGCACAGTAATAAGAAATAAAGGAAAACACGACAGAGAGGAAAAAGTTATTGGAAAACAGAGACCTGCATGCACGTTACGTCACGTTACAGACTTTATCGTGCACAAACATCTGTAGCTGACCCATCCTTGAGGGTATTAACCTCTTTTATGGGTAACACTGGAATGTCTGGGAAAGAAAGGAAGAAAGAAAGACAGAAAAGCTCTATGATGTGTGTCTGTTTAGTGTGAGATGATTTCCCTGAGAATTGCACTGAGAAGGGTGGAAACGATTAACTTCATCTGTTCACCAGATCTAGAAGGTAGCCTCTCATTTACATACATGTTCACTTCATGATTGTGTGTGTGTGTTAATGTGTGTGTGTTCCCCACAGATCCAGGGAGGAATCCTCCAGGGCCGCCCGGCTTCCTTCCCTTTCATCCCGGCCGCAGTCCACAGACAGCCACATCCTCGCAAACACCACCCTTCCTGGTTAAGATGGTTAAGTCAATGAAACAAATCATCTCTACTTTCCATGTGTCAGTTGCTGTCTCTGTTCTTCCATTCTGCTCTGTTTCTACAATATACGCCGTCTTTTTCTTATGTTTTTAACTGCCATTTCTCTTTTTTTCTCTGTCCTTGAACGTATCACTTTTTATCATCATGAATCATTCTCTCTCTGTCTCTCTCATTCAATTACACACACACACACACACACACACACACACACACACACACACACACACACACACACACTCCACATCTGGTAACTTGTCACTCGTCACTGCTAATAAATGATAATAGCAAAATCTCGGAGGGAAAAACAGACACCCATATTTCTGGAGTAGCTATATTTGGCTCATATTAAAAACCCATGTTGTCTCATGTTTCCTATTGGAAAACCAGTGTTCGGTATTATGGAAATAAGTGTATTCTGGCACAGCGGCCACACAGTGATACAGTAATACCACTTATTAAATGAAATCATACTGTGTATTATGAGGTTTTTCAGTAGAGTGACATTAAATATCCCTCAGATTTTTACTGGACCAGTATCATCAAGGACTGACTTCCAGAATTTAGACCTGCAATGACTGATTGTGGCCACTTGGGAGCAGCAGAAACAAGCTGTGGCCACAACGTTGACATATTATCGCCTTTGTAGGTTGATCTTAGTGATCTTATTAGCAAAGATTTGTATATTTACAAGTAGCAACATTAACATTAATTTTGACTTGTGTTTTTGGCCACCGAATGAACGCAATTTTAATATTCACTCTTTTGTTTTTTTTAGCTCTGATTTGGTCACCACTAACTCCTGATCTCGCTCTTTTTCATCCAGCTGCTAAACGCTCCCTGATGTTCACCAACTAGTCGCTGCCATGTGGGCCCCTGGGTGGGTAGCACAGAGTGCGTTTTTAGATCTTTATTGTCGAAAACAGCTGTCGAAAATGACGCAGATGGGAGCTGAGAGAGTGAAGCAAAACAGTAAATTTTTCAGTCAGAAAAATAAAACGATGAGCTGAAAGAGGCTTTAATGCTCTGGAGAGCTGAGTTTGGTCATAATTCTATCAAGAGACACCTCTCACATAGAAGTAGTCATGTGATCCACATTTAAAATAAAAATATGTGTTACAGCAGTTTTAAATCATCGTGATCATCCATGATTTTGTTCAGTTTTATTGTGAGCATACCTTTAAACACAACACCTTAGTCATAAGCACTCACTTCTTTCAGGTGACCAGTGTGCAATAAACATTTTTACACAAGCTCTTCCACTTTCCCAACAAAATGTTCACCATCAACTCTGGCATGCAGGCGAACTCCAATTATTTTTCATCCAAAAACCCCAAACTACTACTTTCCTTTGTTTCATTTTCTATTTCACTAAATGTACAAACCACAGAGACGGACTATAATTTTCCATGGATGCTGTTGCCATCTCGAAGAAGGCACAGTTTGCTTTTATTGCATGATATGCTATATCCTCAACTTATTTTGAATGTTTTTTTTTCCTGTCTGTGGTCAGGCACAGGCTAAAATTGTTTCTGTGTAGTGCGGAGGGTTTTCTGCTCAGTCCTAAGGGTGTAGCCTACACCCCAGAAACCAAAATTACAGAGTAGAGAGCTCAGACAGATCGGGAGGGAGGGAATATGCAGCTATGATGCAAACATCTGACCTTCAAAGGACAATTAAAGATCCTTCAAAACATCTCAAATTCTGAAAAAGCTCAATCTCTTGTCATCGTCTACTCCAGGAAGAGAAAAAGGGGACTTAATGGAAGAACAAACAGCAAACAAGCAACGAAATTTGTGTGTGCCTACATATTTGCCAACAGACCGCTTAAGCAGAACCGGGTTCGCTGAAAGATGTGATGACTCACTCTGTCTGCCGAGCCTCAGTAAAACCATTACCGCTCAGACCTCGAAACCGACCCCCCACAGTAGCCCAGTCCTCACGCAGTTACACACATTCCCCGAATCCTCCACACTCCACTATTTAGTGGCCAGTTTAGTGAGGTCTTAAAACCTCTCCACAGTGAAATGAAGTGTTGAAAAATGTAGCAGGGGCAGCACAGACCTGCCAGATGACTTCGAGTGAAGGAGGACAAAAAAACAGAAACAGAAATGAACGTTAAAACAAACAAAAAAAAGTCTTAGGAGCAAGTTACAAGTTAAGACATGTTCAGATGGTGAGTTTAGGCGAGCAAAGTTGCTGAGATCACGGTGATAATATGCAGCTCTGGGGTCGGCTACAGGCTCTCTTGGTGACCTTTGAACCCTCATTCAGGTGTGTGGGATGTTTGCCAGTGTTTGAGCATGCACTGGCAGCGCCATTCACCTGCATGCATGCATGCACACACAAACCACAAGGATGTCTGGATTTGTGGATGTTTGCTATGAAGCTTTATGCAGATTCCCTTCAAATGCATTATGGCACATATGGATAAATGATATGATAAAGCTTTACTCACCCTCTTATTGCGCAGTTCATCTTAGTTTATACCAAACTCTGTGAAACTCAACTCAAAAGGTCTCTTCAGTACAAATGCAAATCTTATTATATCTGTAATTTGAACCTTAAAGTTATAAAATTGCAGTCTGCATCCATGAACAATATCCTTATTCCGCTGCTTTACTGTAGCAGATGTAGTTTAATGCTAAATATTGCTCAGTGTGACCAGAATCCCAGAGGTTATAAAATTTTATTGTGTGCATGTGTGTGTGTGTCTGTGAGTTCACAATATAGATTGAGACTGTGAGTGTGGAACGACAGACTGAGACCGTGGAACAAGTTTCTGTGATCTGTGTACCACTGGTTTTCTTTATAGTGCAGATTCTCTGTGAAACACTTGAAGCCTTTGGAGAGTCCAACTCTTCATTCACAGGAACTTTTATTAAAGTTTCATTTCATTTTTTTGGCTTGTGCTTCCAAATAACGGACTTTATGGAACCGGTTTAGCTCACTGACTTTTTGGACTGCAAACTTCTAGAACTGAATACTGCACTTTTGAACTAATCCTGTGAAAGATTGTTTTGCCCTCTTATACTTGATTGAGAGTCAGTCTTTTTTTAACCCAATGCAAGAATAATGAAACAATGGTGCGAGATTAACCAGACAAATTGTTCTTTCCTTCATGTCCTCTCTCTCTTTCTCTTTGCACCACTTTCCATCATTAAGCTTGGAAACTGTGTTGTCCTCACTGCAACCTTTGACCAACCAGCTCCTCTCCTGTGGTGTATTTGATGAACCATAAATGTTTGGTATATTACTGTAAAAAAAACAGCTCCCTCCTGTTCTGGCTTTCCACCATGAGCTAAATGTGGAGAGTTCCAGTGAATTTGGTGTAGTGGGACTTGAGAAAACAGGAGGGACCAGACACCAGACTGGAGGAACTAAAGTAAAAATATCACAGTTAACCAGTTCTATATCTTTCATATAACACATGCAAGAAAGTCAAGACAATAAACACCCGTTGGCCATATATAAATGAAAAATGCTGTAAAAGTCCTATTTGAGCCATAACTTGAACAACATACCTTAAGAAAAAGTTGCTCTGCCCAAATTAATGCAACCCTTAAAATAATATTAGATAATACACAGCTTACATTTTTGCATGTGTGTTCAGAAACAGGACTTAAATATTTGAATAAAAACCAAAATGTAAAGAGCAACTTGAAAAATGTGCAGGTCATCATTGCCCCAGTCGAGTATGCCCCAGAATAAAATGTTGCCATCGTACATTTCTGCAAACCGTGGATACGTTCAATGTGTATGCCTCATACGTATCATATCAACGTTTCTGCTACAGGTATCAAAGTGATGGAGCTCAGATTGGGATGGTGGTGGTGTGACAGAGATGAAAAGGAGTAGCAGCAATGTTTGTGGCATGTTTGTGGCGACTACACCTGGTGTTTAAAGTCAAAACATGATCTTTTCCCAACCCTAACCAAGTGGTTTGTGTGCTTAAACCTAACCAGACGTCAACCACAGCGCTGTCGAACTGAAAGCTGAAACATAAAGTGTACATACTCAACAGCCGAGTTTTTCAGAAACGTTCATGCCATTTATTCTGGTGACTGTTGCATTGCCCGTGAATGAGCTATAGAGAAGAAAACCTAATGCTTCAGTTCATCCGAAAAGTCACAAAATGTGGAAATAAATAGTTTTCAGTGGGCGGTGACGAAAATTTCACTTCATGATAACATTGGTAATCTAGTATCTTTTTTATTAATAAATCTATAAAATGCTAAATGCAAAATCAAACTGCTTGTTTTGTCAAACCAACTCTAAACCCAGAGATTTTCAGTTTAAGATCATACTGAATTATTGGCATCTTTGCTTGATAAGTCAACTTGTTAATGATCAAACTTGATCCACTACATCCAAAAAACATGGACTGCTCCTTTAAAGGAAGGCATACTGTGAAGCTGGCGCCTCTTCAAGGTCGACAGCACACACAAATATCCACATATACATGTCATTATAACACTGTAGCTTGTCAGTGCTGGAAAGCAGATGTTGCAATGAGAGCTTCATCCTTCACGGTAAATCATCTTTAGACACCCCGTCGACGTATTTCATTCCAGCACGCACAAACACCAACACATTCACAACACTGTACAGTTCACCATAAATCACAAAGACTTGGACCCAGAACTGAAGGCAGCGCAAGGAGGATGTTTTTTAGCCAGCATGAAACAGGGAGATCTGTTATTTAAAGATCAACAGCAATCGAAGGACTTTCAGTCGTTCGTGACTGTATAGATTCATGTATGTGTGAGCAGGCGAGTGTCCAAAACCTGCTTGTATACACTCAGAACAGCAAACTGGAAAAGCTTAAAAAGGGAAGATTTTCTGAGCTCTTTCGAACAAAGGAAATAGATTTAAGAGACTTTGTGGGAGGTTGAAGGAGTTTTTACAAAGACAAAAGAAACACACATACACACACACACACACACATGCACGCACACACACACAGCATCAGCATCTGTGGTTTTGAGCTATCTGACTTGCTAAATTGGCCTCCTTGATCCTTTGAGATGTTGGCAGATTTGGTTAAGCTCTTTATTGACATCTGCATAAGAGGAACAGGTGTGCTGGATCCAGGCTCACGCACTATGACAGATACTGACACACACACACACACACACATTTATGAAAAGCTTCAGGGAAAATAAACTATAATCCAGGAGTGGAAAAAAGTGACAGAGGGAGGAAAGAAAAGGAAGGGGATGACTCGACGGGAGGAGGGGTATACTTGGAATAGAAGAAAATGAGAGGCGGAGAGGTGGTGGAGGGGTAGATGATGGAGCACAGGAGGAGCAGCGAGATGAGGGATAGGATGAGGAAGAGAAGGAAGAAGTTTTATTTTGGGAGTGGGAAATACAAAAGATCAAAAAACAGGTGGTGAAGAAGACAATGAGGAGAGGATGAGGGGACTGAGGAGGGGAAGAGGAAGGGAAACATTCCATTTCACCCCCTTCTTCCCTTCAAGATATGACATCAATGCAGGTTAACTGTAATACAAAACAACACATGAGGGTCCTCTGCGCTCACCTGGTGATCATCATCATCATCATCAAACCCCAAGCTGCTGGCAAGACAAAGACATGGTGGATGGAGCCGGGATATAAGCAGCATGGAGAGGTGATTGGCCAGGTGATGCAGGAAGGACGCCAGGATCTGGATGCTAAGTGGGTCAGGCTTTAGTGTGAGAAGAACTGGCTGTTGCCACATTGACTTACTGACTTAAACTGCAGGCTGAGACAAGGAGGCAACAAAACAGGTGGTGCTGCTGACCGTCGAGATCCTCCACGCACAGCTCACGCTGGAGGATGAGAGGCAAGAGCACGGGGGCCACCAATATAGATGAGGTGGAGGCTGAGGAGTAGAAGCAGGAAGAGCTGCAGCAGAAGCAGACTGAAGTCATCTGCAGCTGGGAGGACATGACATCTGGAGAAGAGCTCAAGAAAACTTCCAGAGAGCCTTTAGCGTGGAAGAGATTCGCTAATGCGTTCACA
Source organism: Chelmon rostratus (assembly GCF_017976325.1). Classification (NCBI taxonomy): domain Eukaryota; kingdom Metazoa; phylum Chordata; class Actinopteri; order Chaetodontiformes; family Chaetodontidae; genus Chelmon; species Chelmon rostratus. The sequence goes on along the minus strand of NC_055679.1, from coordinate 9,676,894 downwards.
AGGGGATCAAAGAAGAAGACGGAGGAGGAGTCGCCTCGGCAGACAGATCTCTGCAGCTGCGAACTCCATGGACTCTCCCAGAGGCCTTCAGCGTGGGGTCGATTTGTGAAAATCCTCATCTTTCCAGTCTGCCATCCAACTGTCAAAGCAATGTAACAACTAAACATTCAATAAATCAGGAATTGAATTATGAAAGTTTGCTGCGTCTATCTCAAAAATCATGAAATGCATTAACTTTATAGAGACAATTACAGTTGACGTGAGATTTAAAGGGACACACCACTGTGTCGTCTAATGCTTCCTACTCAGTGTTAATTTTTTTGTCGTCCTGCAGTCAATTCTGGACATTTTTTTGTATAGGCTACGTCCACTGCTGCCCCTGATAATATTTTAGAATAATTTCATGATTTTTACTTTCATACAGCTATTGTCTTTATATTATGATTCTTATCCTGGTCTGAGATAGGATATGGAGGAAACCTGGTTATTTGTGTCTGTTTTTTTGAAATCATCCAACTTTCTGGTCATCGACCACATCCCAGAAAGTCATTTCTGCGCCAAGCTGCAGTTCTTATGGATTTCCTGACCTTGCTTTATTATTAAGGTCTATTAAAATCATTGTCCTGTTCAAAAGAACAATCAAGAAGGAATTTCTGGGATCATCCAAACACCATCACCAGGTGTAAAAGGTGACAAGATGTAACTCAGGCAAGAAATCCACACAAAGAAATGACATGATTAGCACATGACCTGACGTGTAAAAGTCACATGACTGCTGAAATGCCACTGAGGTGTGCTTGCCAGAGGAGTGGCATTCCCAGCAGCTTATGGTCATGGCCCTCCTCCCGCTTGAGAAGTGGAGCAAGCTGGGTCATCTATGAGCACCGAGGTATGGTTTTGAACACAGCATTGCAAGCTGAGGACTGATGGGGTCTCAAAACCCCCTCCTCTGTTTAGTGAGGACAGGCTCCACTTTGGCATAGATGGCCTCCTTGACACCTCTTTCAAACCACTTGTCTTCTCCGTCTGGGATATGTACCTCATGATCATTAAATATATGTTTCTGAGAAGTTTGCTCGCCCGTGTTGACATGCATGGACTGAGCAGCTGTTTCGTTTCCCCTATAAGTAGGTCCTTGCACTCCTCGCTACACTTGACCGCATATACAACGTTGCACTTGAGACCTTTGTGAATCCGGGGCCTTTGGAAGCTGAACAAAAGCTGTCTTTGTGTGTTTGACGTCCTGTGCAATATGTCAGCCTTATTCTGGGCACTGCTCAGAGGTTCGGTTGTGGAAACAGGACTCTTCCATTCAGTCCCAAAGAGGGACAGCAAGTGTTGCCGGTGTGATCCGGATTTCTGTTTGACATGATGAATGTATATGTCAGGACACATCATCATATGAGAGAGTTGTATGTTTGTTTAATGTGGCTGACACATGGAGGCTACAGCTCAGCGTATTAGCTTGCTTTCTCTTTGTTTCCTCCTGCCTCTGAAGGTAGAGTCTTACAAGCCTTTGTGAGCAGGGCACCTTCAGGTGTAGACACAAAAATATTAATTCATTCACTTGGATCAGTTCCAGTGTGTGGACCAGCTCAAGGCACTTTCATCTTCAGTCCAGTGTGTAGATCATCATTTATCATTCCTTCTCTCCTCTCGCCATTAACCATGTAGTGTGGTAAAAAATAAAAATAATAAAAAAAAAAATATCGCCCTCCTCTTTGGTGCCCTGCAGGTAGATTGTCGAAGAAGAAACAGGTGGAGGATCCGGATGGTGAGAAGGAAAGTGGGCGGTGAAGACCAGAGGAAATATTATTATATTCTAAGCCTTCTGTGGAATGAGCCGAAACATCAAGTTTGGATTCGTTCTGACAGGCTCACAGAAAATGTCATCAATCCACTGACTCCCTCTGTCACAGTTCCACAATACGGTCAGTATTACGTTGTTGTAATTAGTTGCACATTAGAAATAAAGCTGTTTCACGCTTGAATTTACTTCAGTGATGAATGATTTGTAGACTGTGAAGAACGCATAAACAGCCTGCCAATGCGGCTTCTGCAGAGTTCTTTTCTTTCTGACAATATGCCCACCTGCCAAACAGATCATTGATTACATTCAGTGGAATATAATCACTGCCAATGGTTTTCAATCAATCAATAATTTTTTCTCACAGCATCCATTCACCTTAAGACAAAGACATTATGAGTTTTGTGTGTGTGTGTGTGTTTATGGATGACTGTGTGACAGCTGCTATAAACAGCTGGCGACAGTAATAACTGGCCCGCAGAGTGGCACGGCATCAGAGCACTGTGACACACCACAGTCCCTATTAGCGGTTGAGGTTTATGGTGCTGTCATCTTATTAAATCGCAGACTGCAGCTTGAGAGCAAAATATAGAATCACTATAAAAGATCCAATTAAAAAAACATGCAGTTAAATGGATGTAAAATGTTTTTTTTGTGCTATCCCAGTGGTTATCACAAAGCTGCAAAAGAAATTAGGAGGCAGTGACGGTGCGTCTACATGGAAAGTGTGTCAGCCGCGTTAAAGATAGATTTCTTCTTGTGTTAGAAATGTTAAATATAGAAGAACTTATCTGTTTTCAGTAAAATCATGTCTTCATTAGTTAACTTGAGAAACATTGATAACATAACAACTGACCTACAAATAAAACCTCAGTGCCTCAGAGTGTTTCAGCACAAAAATCCTTTCCCCACAATGATCTAACATGGATTAAATCATGTAGATCCTCAAACGACCTCCTCCTCTGCAAGCTGCAACAAGACTTAATTAAGTTACTTAATAAGATCAGGAGTTGCAGCTGGGTAGATGTTAGTATCTGCTCACTTACCACCTCTCACATCTCACACAGCTGTGCAAACAGGGGCCAAGCTTTGAGAAAGTGAAGCTCAATTTAGTATAACTTCAAAACAGAATATTGTTCCATTGTTTTGGTGTTGCGCTTAGCATGAGTATCAATAAGACTTAGATACAAAAATGACAAATACTTTTTTATGCAAAACCATCAGATAACTGGAGAAAGGAAAATAACTTGATTGTCACAGTCTAGGACCATGATATATCATGTTATTTTAAGGTGAAGGTTAAAACAAAACCAAATCATCTGCGTAGAACCGATTGTGCTTGTATACATTAAGGCTAAAGAAGAAAAAAAGTGTTCTGTGCTTCCTCTCATTACCCTTCCTGTTTAGAGAACAGCAATGGATTCCCAAGAGGCTTCTTCTGCTTTCCAAGTTTGTCATGCTTCATTTTCAAAAAAGAGGCGTTACACATTTGCAAAATATCAAATGCAGTTTTTACTCAAAAACTAGAGTGTTTGTCCTGTTTGTGATATTACAGAGAAGCTTGTTACATTTGCAAATGATTATGACTACTTTCTTTCCAAAAGCTTAGTGCTTATGCATGTGTGGTGTGTGCGGATTTGTGCTACACACACACAACAGAGGTCACTGAGCTTGAGAAAATACTGGAAAATACATATAAAGCATGACATGTGAGGTAACAAATAAGTTTGATTCCTCAGGGCAGTGACATACCATAAATATTAGCCAGATAAAGAGAGAGAGATCAGAGTTTGGTCTGTTATTAGCAGGCCAGTGCTTGTGTTGTGTTTGTGCGTGATCTGTGATTATGGTGACACCTGGTTGTTCTGACTGTACGTGTTCTTTAATTTCAGTCCTGCAGAAGTCAGCACAGATGAATCATGACCGACTTGTTGAGGCAACAGAGATGTATCATAGCTTGAGCAAACAGCATGACTTGGGGAAGAGATTTAGGCTGGGAAAGCAGGGCAAAAACAAAGCTGATACTGGTTTCTATGGAGTGAAAGTATAATGGAAAAGTACTGGTGACAGTATGTTGCAAAACTGCAATTATGTTAATTCCAAATGGCAGCAAAACACATCAAACGATTGCAAACCGCTTGACCAAAAAAAAATGGTAAATGTAACATATTTATAATGGCCTTTGGTTAGGAGACAAGATTTGGGTAAAGCCAGATTGAGAATATGAAAAAAAATTCTAGCAGCCTTTGTGTATTAGTTCTAAATTGATGTTGTAAAATCTTAAATCCAATTTTGAAACTCACAAACAACCAGAGAAGAGCAGCATGAGCTCACCTCATATTGAGTCCTTTATAGAAACGGAAGCTAAGTAAAGAAATAAGCAACTCAGCATGCATTGCCAACATAAAGGCATGTCAAGCATTTGGTCTCTTAGTTATAAGAAGAAAAAAGACCTGACTTCAGCAATGTACCTCAAATATAATGTACCTGCTGGATGAAAACAAGTCAAAACAGCTGTTTTCTTTTAAACAGCCACCAGCCACAATGGGCAAGGGTTTCTAAATGCACTGTCAGATAAAACAAACAGTACAGGACTGTTTGTCTCACCAGACACAGTAACAAACTACAAAACACTCATGGACCCAGCATTGAACCCTGAGGAACACCATGAGGCAATTCATCAAACAAGATGCTTCTCTAACAAGATCAAGTTGTGTCACTGACAGCTTTTCATTCACATTCTTAAAGTGTGTTTACGCAGGAGTCTTAAGGCTTGAATATGCTCTCAAACTCACACTCTCTCTTGTTGTAGCGTATTGGACATCACAACAACTTGGAGTAACTTGGATGTCCAAACAGAGTCTGACATGGAAAGCATAATTTCAGCTTTAGTGTGAGCAGCACGTTAGCAGACCAGCAGCATGTTAGCATGGCAGCAGCAGTAGCTCCAGTCCTCCACAGGATGCGTTCGGGTGCAGTATTCAGTGCAGGTCTCCTGTGTTTTGGCACACAGCCATCGTAGTTTGGTCTTTCCTCATCCTCCCTCATTTGTCAGTCAGTGACAGGGGGGATCTGAGAGGTCTTGTGGAAGGTCAGATTAGCAGCTGTGGTATGCACCGGCAGAAAGAAAGTTTGGACACTGTTGGTCTTCACATTACGGTCTCCTTGGTAACAAAAGTCTAATTCCTGTCCATGAGCCTCAGCTGAGAGGAAGGATGAATTACACTTTTACACTGGAGTGATTATTCAGTCACGGTTACGAAAGAGTACAGTGAGGCTTAGTAAGGACTCTTATCATCTGGTATCTATAATAGCGGTAGATACAATTATTTTAACTGTTACAAAGAAGATGGATGTTTGACTTTTTGGCTCAGCAGATTGAGCAAAGCAGCCCAGGTGTCCTGAAGTAGCAGCAGCTCTAATCTAGAGTTGAGCCAGAAACTCTACAAACTACTGTCACCATTTAAACAACAAGACCTTATCATTTTTTGTCAGTCATCTTATCAACCAATAGGAGTCACTATTACATTCAGAAATGCATAATCGCTTCCCACCCGTGAATATTGCCAGTAGTATTTGATTGTGTTTGGGATTGAAAGGCTTCTGAACAGGCTCATCTCATCCAAACACATCCCAATCCCATAATCCAAAAACCCAAAGTTGTTTGTTCCTTTTGGCATGTACCTTTTATGCAGAATTCAATGTTTTATGCTTGTGTATCATTTTGCACTTAAAAGACAAAAGTTCACTTTGCATCTGTTGCACCACACAGGTTTAGACATCTGCTTTAGGCTTGTGTGCCTCCTAATGGGTCACAAGGTTCCTTCTGTTAGAGCTTTGCTGTAACACAACTGATATTTTGCCATTAGTTAAATTAGATTTATTTATTGCAGGGGTTGAGCTGAGGATTTCCATGTCATGGCTGATTTGTGTTACGGACAGGGCCATTACATCAGAAAAAGGGTGGAAACGCTGGACCCAGATATTTAGCACACTGGACTATTTATGATGGGTCCAGAGCTGAGGCAAGATTAGGATCCTGAAGGTGATTGAAACAATTTCAAGTTAGACGTAAGACAATTCAGAGCCAGAGAACACATCTGTATGTGCTGGATACTCCGTAGCCTGCAGCTCGTGATTGAAGTTGGAGAAATCCTGCTTAATTCCCTGGACAATGAATATCTAAACTACACATGAGTTCAGCCGGTGGGTGACAAAAACCATGCTGTACATATGTAGAAATAAAGCTAGTGTTGGACACATTTAGAAGAAGACTAAATTGACTCAGCATGTGTTGTGGGATTAAAAACTGGAGGTACTGGCAAGTTTTTTCAAATCTAATTTAAACCAATCAACCCCTGACGTTCTCCATACAGGCTCCAGTGCACAAAGAACACATCAGGAGTTAAGATTTAAAGCAATTATACATCGAAGAAATGCTTCTGCCATGCTTCTTTCGCTCTTTCCAGGTTTACTCTTTGTGCAGCAGTGTAAAAAAGTAAAATGGAGTTCGCACATTCTTTAAGGCAGAGCTGCAGAAATAACTAGATCATTTGAGTTAAGAGACGGAGCCAGGTGAACTTTTAACAGCTGTGCACTGGCAAACGTAAAGCTGGAGCATGCTGCAAATTAACTAGTTTGCATGTGATGAACATAAATTGTACAAATAGGAATAACAGCGCAAACTTCTGGACAATTTCTGAAAGAATTTCATGATGTTGCTGCCCATACAAAAAGTGACACAAGCAGTTACGTGACGAACAAATAAAAGCCTTGAAAGAGAAGTTCAGATGCTCCATACTCTCCGACCTCTTCGCACCTGGCCAATCGCTGCGTAATGCTTGGAGCTAGAAGGTGTCTAACAGAGCACGCAAACTTCAGGTCTCCTCCGCTTTCTTCACTACCTATTGAGGTGGGAATCCAAAACAATGATCTGAAGCCAGCAGGAAGCTGCAGAGTGTGGTGCTGATTCTCAGTGGGATCAGCAGAACTGGCAGGGAATCAGCTGTTTCAAAGCTTAGCGGCAGAAAGGAGCTCCAGTCAACATGTATAAGCAGATTTTGTTGTTCATTGAGTCATGAGCTGGCTATTCATGAACTCTCATCATGCATGGTAGCTAGCTAACCGCTTAGGCCTTTCTCTTTTTCAGTTTTCCAGTCATTCGAAAGTGCACTCATTTCATATCTTTTATCCCTAGAACTGATATCACCTAATATTTTCACACAAGGGTAATGTTTACAACACCACCCTGAAAAGCTAACAAAACGATAAGTGCCTTTTGCAATTTGCGATCATTTGCTCCAACGTTAAATTTGCGTGGTATAACAAATCAAAACGCCACTCTTGCGATCCATGCATGAGCATTGGAACCCTGCAGGTTAAGCAAATTTATCCGAGCCGTGCTCGCAGAGGATGTGAATCTGGGGGAATGAACCGACGGCGGAAAAACTTTTACTCTCTGGGTCGATTCCTCAGTTTTGCCTGAGTAATTAAATACAGAGAAAACTGTCATTTTGGCAACGCAGATGACAGATGCAAGAGAGAGAAGGGACAGAAGGACAAAGTAGCGACACAGAACAGGATGTAGAAATGTGCTTTCATTGGCTTCAACTCGGAGGCTTCCCAAAAAAAAATCCCTGAAAAAAATGCATCTTGCCTTTTGCATCCCACAACCCTTCATCTTTATTGTTTGGGTGGAAATGTTTCCAACTGAGATTCGCACAATGTGTTTTCTATTCTGCTGGACAGATCATGTATAGAAAATCTGAAACATATTTCTTGCAGAACTGCGTGAACAGTTAGACCTTGAGCAAAAGTGCGGGCTACTCATTGTATGTGAGGATTGTGAAAATTTAAAACAAGTATGAAGTGGATTGTGTAAAAGTATTAGACCTATGTCCATAATATTGTCATTATATTGATAAAAGTCGGGAGGACAAGTCCTGGGAAAATGTACACAAGCAGCCAGTGTACATAAACAAAACCAGCCATAATATTTCCAGCTTCATCACACAATAGAAAGAGCATTTGAATCCGACACACACACACACACACACAAAAAAAAACACTTAACCACACTCCTACTAATTAAAACTGTTTAATGTGCTGTAGCAACATTAAACAACTACACTGAAATCCTTCAGCATCTTTAAGCAATTAAGGAATTCCTCAATTCGGCTTCTTTATGTGGTATATTAAATTACACAGCAGCCAAAACAAAAGCGCTTTCTTCTTCTTTTTACTTTTTTCTTTTAAATTCACAGTTGTAAAAACATGAAAGAGAAGGGATAATACAAACTGATTTTTTTTAACTTTCAGAAATCACATTTCCGAGTGATTATGCATTTAAACCTGATTTGCACTCAGAGTTCCTAGTTGATCGGCTTTCATCTGTGTTTGGGAGAATACAGTAACAAAATGTCAGAGGAAAAAAAGTGACGAAAGCCGTAAATGTTCTTGATTTTATTTTGTTTAGCAACTTCCTGACAGTGCAAAAATGATCACCTAATCCTTGAAATGGTTCCACACCCAGTCATTTTGCAAACTCCTTATGGCTGAGGGCTCTTTTAAAGTCAGCTCCCCCAGACTTGGCAGCTCAAAAAAAAGTCCCAGAAATGGCCAAACTTTCTGTGCAGATGAGCTTTACATGAATACATCTCCATTTTCCTCCAGTCACTGAAAACATGGTGCTTCCTTGGCCGAATGTTTGCTTGGCAGTGGAAATTTCCGGTGCTGGATAACTTGTCTTGGTGTCCTCACTTTGCACTCCCCTCAGGGAGAACAACTATGTGTCCTATGGGCTAATACCACTTAAATCTAAGCTTTTTTTCTGCTAGGGGTTATACAGGCAGGACTTTGACCATTAGGTTGGGGCTCAATTTAGGAACTTGGATGAGTGAAGCTGTAGTGACTGCAGGTACTGTTCAGCAGCAGTGAAGCTGAGCAGTGGCCAGATGTTGTGAGGGGGAGAAATTGTCAGCATTAAATCCACTCTAGCTCAAACACTCCCCAAAGTTGTACCAATTAATATGAGCTTGTTCTTGTTCAGCACACTTACATCAGTTTGGGTCCTCAGAGGAAAGAGTTTCTCTGCAGAGGGAGACAGATAAGCGTATTCTCTCACCGTCTTGTTATTTTATCACATTAGGGAGAGGAGCTATGCAGAGATGGTGATAACTCTGAAATGATGTATGGTCATCAGGGGCAAGAGAGAGCATGGTGATAAAATGGTTATGGCCATTGCACTTAGCCTGTGAGTAATTGCATTTTCTGTCTGGTGCTCATTACTCTCAGTTGTGTCAGTTTGATACGGGGGAGTAATGGGTTTTGTCACGGACTTCTTTGTGTAAACTCTTGATGGATGGCACTGGCTATACGGAAGCTACTATATATGAAGCAATGCATTACTGGATTTCATAATAACACACTTTGCTGTACATAAAATGCTTCTGGCATTAATGTTTAATATCCTGTAATAGCAGCATTTACTGATTTTTAGATTTATTGTTGGCAACTAGGGGAAGAGGCTGTAAACACAACACTGGCCATGTTGACACGCACATTTTTCCCCCACTTTTTGCAATCTTTCCGGAAAAGACAATACTCCTACTAAGATATTTACATGGCAAATGAAAAGGAATATTCCACTAGTATCTCTGTTTGCACACAGCCGTGCATACTCTGATGAATTCAGATTAATTAATACCCCGATTCACTCAGCCACCTTCTTGAATATTTTCTTCAATATTTGCACATATCAAGAAAGCTGTTGAACTTTGTATTTCATAATATTTAACAGTACTGTGGATGAATTTCTCCTTCTGACCAGAAATGTGGGCTTGTGGGCTTCATGCATCTCCACTCCAGCCTGGCAAACTGTTGGCTCGGCAGCAACACAGGGCTGACTTGAACAAGCAAGAGGCTCATTTCTGATGCATATCCCGAATGTGCCGTCTGTCCAAAAAATGCTCCTAAAACCCGAATAATATCAACTCATCCCACATGTCTTCATCGGAAAATCCTCCATTTGGAATAAGGCCTCATTCGGGAAATCCAACTAGAATATGCTGTTTACATGACCTGCATTAAATTTCAGAATATGGTCATGTTCAGAGTAATAGTGGAATATTTGTGTGTGTAAACTCATACAACAACATGGAGTCCTGAGTCTGACCACTGGATGAATGTAAGTCCAGCACTCACACTGCCTTTTAGCTCTGCTTTGGTCTCCACCACCTAAACTTTTCTAGCTGCTAAAAGCTACATTATGTTACCAACTATGTCCTCCTTGCTTCTAGGTAGGGAACAGTTGGTTTTATTGAAGCTTTTTTTTTGCTGAACAGCTCTGAGAGTGAACGAAAACAGCGACTGAAAGTCGTGCGCTGTAAAACCAAAACAATGAGCTGAAGGAGGCTAAAACGTTTGTCGAGCTGCGGGGAGCTGCAGAGCTGGGTGATATTTTTTCTGTTGCTTTGTTGCCACTAATGACCCTGCTCACATTCCACGCAGCCATTGACTCATTGTTGCTATGAAACCTAAAATAACCACGGAAAAGCTCACTTATCATCCTTTATTTAACTATGGGCCCCTTTTGTGTGTTATTTTTAAATGATGAATTTTACATGCTCTTGATAGTTCCCTGTAAATGTCTGGAAAAATACAACAAAAAATTCCAGTTTGTTGCACAACAGAAAGATGAGGGATTATTTATCACCTGTGGCATTCAGGCTCTCAAATTGTCCAAAACAGATCAAAACAGTCTCCCCCTACTCTTAGTTACAGTGATGTCATTTTTTTTCAGTCATTACGGCACATCGGACCACAGGCGGACATGTTATTCTCTTCCTTGACACCTATTTAACATTAATTTAATGTCTCCTTCTGTTTATTCTTTCTACATCCAACCTTCATTTGTCTTTGCTTTGCTGTAGTCGCATGTCATGGTCCTTTAATCCACCATGACGCGCAGAGAAACAGTTTATTGCAGACACCCAGTTTATTATCTGATATATAATCACCAGATATGAACATACAGAGGTGATTCCTTGATTGTGTTTTTGTTATCAAGCTTTTTTTGCAGCCTTCATTTGTCTATCCGCAGACACATTCCTAACAAGATCATTTGTATTAGTAACGCAGAGTGATTATTCATCCAAACATGACACTCGGGCTGACAGACTCCGACACAGCTATATTCTTGTCCTCCAGTATCTTTCGTTGCTGAAGGGAACAATTACCTTCAGAGCGTGGACTGAGTCACTGCTGCACACTGATAGACTTCAGCGGAAGGAATTCAGTGTACGATGCTTTGATTAAATGGGATTTCAGTTTATAGCTGCAGCAGATGGAGATGTGGGGGTCATCTGGTTTGTCTACATAGCCAAATCCGTACGGCTGTGTTTGTGTGTACATGTGTTGTTCCGATGTGTTTCCAGCCTGTGGTGGATCGTGGCCAGGAAGGGGAAGCATGGGACCCTGTCTGTCTGCGTCTTTCACAGTCAGTAGGAGAAAGATCCAGGGGAAAAACATAAGAGGCAAAACATGTATGTCCCAGGTCAAATAGTGTCCTGTATCTTATACAATACATGTAAACCCTCTCATCTCCAGCCAGAAAAGTTAGTTTGGATCTTTCTGGACAAAACCTCTGGGTTCAGGATGATTCAAACTATATCCTGCTTCTGTAATGGTGCCCTGCAACCTCCCCTCACTTTGTATAATCCTAATTTTACAAAGTCTCTCACCACAGTATCCTCTCACTGTCCAGCCCACAAAACAGAAGAAAGCGTTAATAAGCTCACCTAAAACACCTTCAGTTGTTTTGTGTTCACGCCAAGCTTTTTGAGCTGCAGCGAGTGCACTGTCGACATCTTTTGCCCTGGGTTTTGCTTTTTACTTAACCCTCTAACGGAGGAAGCTTGTTGGATCAAGGTGAAAGCGGTCTTCAGATTATCAATGAAACTTAAAATAGTTCTCCACAAATTTTTAACATCAGCTATGTCAACTTTATTTCTTCCAGATTCAGTTGTGTTATGTTTGTAGTGGCTGTTTGCCTTGAGCAGCGATGAGGAGCGGACTACTGAGGCCTGATAAGCTCACTTCTCTCCAACTAGAGTGTCAAAAAATAGTTCGAAATTGTGAAAAGTCATGTTTTTTTTTTTTTTTTGCTGAGTCAGCATCGGTTGGGATCTTCAACCCAAGCCGATGCTGACTCGGGTGACTCCAGTTGAGGTTATTCATGATGTTTTGTGAGGCCTCGTTATACAACTTATTTTATTTACATATGCAACAGTAATCTTCATCACTTTAATGCAAATGTAAATCAGTTTTAATGTATTTTTTTCACTTAGAGGCACACAATATTGGCACATTATCACCTTTTAAGTTAATATTATGAATTGTTTGGCAAAAAGTTGCCTCTTTACCCATCCAGCAGCTCCTTCAACAATTTGTAGAACGTTGTTCTTTTACTCTTCGGGCAGGAAAGCACTGCAGACACCATTCACATGTTTTCCCTGTGGCAAAGGCTAGAAAAGGAGGAAATGCAGCTTCAGTCTAATTAGAGGGTAGTTTTTCATGTTTACATTACATAACTGCCAACAAGTCTCCAAAGCGTACAATTAGAATAAATTATAATGGCATTTAGATGGATTTCCTACCTCCCAGGAGGCCAGTGCTCTCTTGTCGTTTAAGTTTAGCGACTTGAGACTTGAAGCTTTACATTCTGTAAGCGTTCTAAGATATAACTGTAAGATATTACAAGGGAAAAACATTCCATGAAACTGCCTTGCAGGACAAAAATATGACAAAAATTAGACATGTTCACACATTTTGCTTTCATCAAAGATTAATTTAGACATTTATGTGGTGCACATTGGCTATAAAAATGTCTTAAAAGGATGCATTGGGTTCAAAAGTCGACCTGGCTCTTTATAGAATGTGTTTGAAGCATTTTAACAAGGCGAACATCCTTCATCTCCCCACTGGCACAACAGCTGGCTTGGCGCACAAACAGCCTTTCTTATCTCCGTGCATGAACACACACACACACACACACACACACACACATGCTCTCTCTCTCACAAACACACGCTCAGGCACATGCACGCTAGATTTGATAGAAAAATGCATTTTGTAGTTTACTTGAATGCCATACTATATTCCATTCCAATCTTGTTGATTGCCCTGATACGCATGCATGCTTTTGCAGATGTGTGTGTGTGCGTGTGTGTGTGTGTGTGTGTATAGACAGTAGTTGGTTGCATGTTAGGGGAAGGGACTACTATATGTCCACTGTTCATTGCTAAACATACAGAGTGACTGTTTAATAACCTCTGCGGAAAAGCCCCCAGGTCTCCATCCCAGCTCCTCCTACTTACTTAACACAGTGGTTCTGGTGTAAGTGCCCTCAAGCCATTCTAAGTGTTTGGCAGTAAACAATCCATTTAAGCCAGCACAGAATAGTGATCCTAATATGGAACTGTTTCACTCAGTGTTGATCCAGAGAAGAGAAGAGAAGGTACAGAGTAGGCAGCAGCAGGCTGATTAACAGGGATTACTGTCCTCTGGCACCATAAAATTACACAGAATGCCCATTACCAGCAGATGAAACTATTCCTGTGGGAGCTGTCTTATGTCAGAGAGACCAACTGGTTCATGTTAGCAACAAGTGGTCAAGAGTTTCCAGCCACTGTGGGAATCTTCACAGCTTTAAGCAGACATACAGGCGTACAGCACAAAACAAAATTTAACTCTAAAGAGACAACGGCAAATCAAACACGATTCACTACAGAAATGTCAAACAGAAATCAAACAGCACAAAACAGATTTACATAAAACTATCTAGTGGCCTCACTAATGGCCGGCTAAATAAACTTTGTCGTATTTAAGATAGATGAAAAGAACAAGACAAGTCTGCAGCCACATTAGCAGCTCTATGAGGCTGGACTTTGGCAAGGTGGTGATTTGAGCTAAATGCTAACATCAGCTAAAAATACACCCAGTGACAATGCTACCATGCTGATGTTTGCCAAGCACGATGTTTACTTTGTTCACCATCTTACTTGAGTGTATTAGCATGCTAATGCTTGCCGATAAGTACTAAACACAAAGCACAGGTGAGGCTAATGAGAATGTCATTAGTTTTGCAAGTATTTGGTCATAAACCAAATTATTGGACAAATTAGCCAACATTTTTGACCTGATAATGGCACAGGATGAAAAGTGAAGTGATCAGTGAGGTTTTCAATTCATCCTGGGTGTCATGTGCAGTCCTTCCATTAGTTGAGATATTTCATTCAGTATGACAAATATTAACCTCATGGTGATGCTACATCATCAGGGAATCATCAGAGTCATTGGTATACATCCTCTGGGGACCATGTATGTCTGTTCTACTAATATTGAAGTCTATAGATAGAACAGTTTATGTACATCTTCATAGTAATAGTGTATACATAGTGTAGACATACAGAAACCTGCAAAACTAAGTATTCAGTTTGGATTTAATTCAATGAAACACAAATCAAGTGTAAAATAGTGTGCAGATTTCACCACTTAGGAACTTGGTACATGGTAAAATGTCCCAATGTCCCTTGGTAAAACACTGGTGGTGAAGCCAGGGGATCATGAAAACTTACAAAGGTGATGAATGCCTGTACAAAAGCTCCTGGAAACATCCTTGTTGAGATGTTTCAGTGTGGACCAAAGTGGTGGACTGACATTGTTATCCCTAAAGCCATGGTGCAAAGTGGCAGGACAGGATAAAACAACGTATAAGTGGTTGGTTCCGCCTCTTGCACCAGTCCAGTGCGATGCAGTCCAGATGACGGGCGGAGCAAACCCTTGTGAAACCACAAATGTTGCCTGCAACAGGCATGGTAACATGGTTCAAGGCCTAATAACAAAAGGAGAGATCCTCCTCTGAAGTGACGATCAAAGGCAGATGTTGAAAGTGGAAGGAGGTGATTTTGGACCAAACCTGCTCAGATTTGAGTCTCAAAAGAGTCTCCTTTCTACTGCCTGACACACACACACACACACACACGCACACACACACACACACACACACACACACACACACACACACACACACACACGCACAGGGGTGTTTGTGGTGGTGGTTGTGCCTCTGCGTCACCAAGGTGCCCAGTCTCTCTCTTTCCTTCAGTCGATCAGGCCAGTTAGCAGCATATCCTGGAAGAGGTCCATTGGTTTAGCAGAGGGGACCAGTGCAGGGTTGCAGCCCTCCTACACATTTGTGTGTGTGTCTGTCTGTATGTGTGTGTGCATGTGTGTGTAACGCTAAACCAGACGCAGCCATGTGGCTCCTATGAGACTCAGCTTTACTTTGCTCACAGTCTCTCTCTCTCTCTTCATGTTTTCAGTACGATCGAGCTGAGTGGGTGAAAAGCAAAGGAGAGAGACACACACACACACAGAGAGAGAGAGAGAGAGAGAGAGGGAGAGAGAGAGAGAGAGAGAAAGAGAGAGAGAGAGAGATTGGAGAAGCAGCCAGTTGTTCGTCCCTCACTCCAGGCTCTAAGTTTATAGGCAGCCAGGCAGATTTTCTTGGCTTAGACGCAGCGCTCATGACAGGATTAGGAGCCGGGGACACGGGACCAACCGGAGATCTGCAGGTCCTTGTGGACGAGCCCGAGCCAGATTCTCTGCCTGCACAGGTAGGACCAGAACCTTCATATTGTAACCAAAGTGCATCAGATCTGTCTGTCCCTCAAAAGACTATTCATCTGAAAGCAACGGCAAATCCCCAATCCTCCCTGACAATATTCAATACACCAGAGGATTTTTTTGGCAAGTTCTGTTTG
This sequence comes from Chelmon rostratus, assembly GCF_017976325.1. Taxonomy (NCBI): domain Eukaryota; kingdom Metazoa; phylum Chordata; class Actinopteri; order Chaetodontiformes; family Chaetodontidae; genus Chelmon; species Chelmon rostratus. Next base: position 9,661,264 of record NC_055679.1, on the reverse strand, counting down.
GCACCGCAGTTTAGTTCTTGGCGATAAAATCTGATTCCCTGAAGGCTTAGAAAAGACCGCAGCACATTATTTTCATATTGATGTGAAATGTGATTAGTTTGCAGAATATGTCATAAGGATTATTTCTGCCTCTTTTTTTAATCTTTTGTGAAAGTTTTAATAGTGTGACTTCCCCCTCTTCTTATTCCTTTGTTCGTTCGCCATCATCGCGCACTGGTAGTGTCTGCACAGACAAAGAATGAACACCGCTGAGAACTTACCAAGTGATGATGAAACTTCTAACATGTGAAGATATGAATGGACAGAGCTGAGCTACTCGCAGGACGGTCTGCGTGTTTGCAATGACATGCAGCTTTGTGTCAATTCATGATTTTATGTTGCTGCATTGGCTTTTACTTTTTATCACTTGTTTAAAATAGGCGAAAGACTGACTGTGTTCATCTCACTTGCGTCTTGTTCCTGCTGACTATTTGCAGAATCGCTGAAGTAAGCTCTTTTTTTGCGACCACTAAACTCTGGAGCTGTTGAAGTTGTGCCAAGTTTCTAAAGGGTCATTGCACCCTGGGATTCCTCTCAGTGGCACATTAATCATGCATTCAACTTCTACTATTAGATGCTTCCTCGCTGCTTTTGTTATGTAACTGGCCGGTGGTCCCATGCAACATAGCTTCAAGGCACGGTACCATGATAAGATGATCTGTGTAGCTCAGTAGGTAGAGCTGAGCACCTCCTCTGACAAAGTGAAGGGTTAATTCATGCACTTGGACCCTTTCTACTGTAAGGAACTCTGGATAGTCGTGCCCACCAAGTGACTCATGTTCATTGAACACACAGCCAGCTCTTTGGTGTGAGCTGTGATTCAGGAGCTCTGTCCGACAGCTCATTTTTGCTGAGATTTCCAAAATTTAAGGGGAAATGCTTGAAAGGAAGCCAGATCTTATAGAGCACAGTTCGTGTTTTTTTAAGCATCTACATGCGTGTGAACGCAGCTGTATGTACATCTGCACACGGAGCTATGTGCCCCTGTTTAAGTTTCAGTAAAATTCCAGACTCATGCAGCGCAGAGCGGAGCGACGAGTGGTTTCACTCTGGAATCCTGCACCACAAAAAATAAAAAAAAGAGGGGTCGAGAGAAAAAGCTTAACTTGCAAGTTTACTCTGATTACAATACGCGCGCGAGTCCCTCTTACTTTAATTTCTGCTGTTTCAGCTTGCTGCAGTTAGGTTTAAGTGGAACTCTTTGTAGTAGGAGGAGCGAGAGGGGGAGGATTATGTGTGAAGTACAGTACGTGTGTGTGTTGTGCTTCAAGTGGGTGTGTGTTTTTTAAGGTGCAGATGCATCTGCCGCCTAAACAAAGCAAACAACATAGCTGGCTGATGTGTGTGTGTGTGTGTTTGAGCTCTGTCAAACGTCTCCTGACAGTTAACTCCCTCATTCTAATGAAGCACTTTGCAGGACACTCAAGATTTTTGATAGAAAAGAAAAACACAGTAGAGCGTTAGGCAACAAAGAAAATGAATCGCTTCCCTGACTCCTCATTTTCCTGCCCCGTAATTTACAAACCTGACACATTTCAGCTCCGCAGTAATCCCGTGTTTAATGTTTTCTGATGTGGGATGAGGATTTCGCCGTCAGATCAGTGGGGGGAGACCACACCGACGCCTGCATCGCGTCAGCTGAAAGCTGCGGGTTCACCACCTCTGACCTCTGTCTGAAAAAACAGACATTTTCTGTTTTTAAACTCTCTCCTCCTCTGCAGAAACGAGCATGTCTGGTTTCAATTAGGCTCTCAGGGATGTGTGAGGGCTCTCTCTCTCTCTCTCTCTCTCTCTCTCTCTCTCTTCTGTCTGTACATACACAGTATATGTGTGTCTGTGTCCCTGTCTCATCCTCTGGTTTAGGAGTCGAGGCTCGTGGTTAGACTCCCCCCCCACCCCCCCACCCCCCTTCTCTTTACATTCTCACAGTCTGTCATTCTTTCCTTGCACTCCTCTCTGTTTCTTTGTTATAGCCGGCTGGCGGGTCTGTTACATGGTAACAAGCCACAGGCGTGTATGCACGTATAGGAAATCCAGCCCAAAGGAAGCAAAGTAAGGTCAGCCGACTGGGACGCTGGCTTGAGGGAGGAAAAAACGCTCACCTTTTAGCTGGCTGTTCATGCCCTCCTGTCACTGTTTTTCTTTTCCCTCGCATAAACTCTACAACTGACCGACTGATTTTCTGCATTTTTCTAGGTGCAACTAAGGAGAAAATGCTCGTTCTGACTTTTACAGCCTCCCCTGCTTGTTCTCTCTCTGTAACACTGTGGCCATTGTGTCTCTCAGCCCTTTCCTCTGGAGGTCTGAACTCTTTCCATCCCCAGAGGCCTGTCCAATATTATTAGAGCATGGAGAGCGCCTGCAGGCAGCCACTGCAGGTAGAGACTGTGCAGCCTCAAGGCTTTGTGGGTGAGAGGCTGTCACACTGTGCTTTTGCTCAGGGTTTTTGTAGTTTTCGCATGACTTGCTTATTCCTCAGCCTTGTTGAGTTTGCACAGTCAGTTTTATCAGAGCTTTCTTGCCAAAAACAACTGCATACTGCTGCTGATAACACGGTGCAGCCAGAGCGAACCAATAAGGTAAAGCTATGGGCCATAATACCAAAACAATGAGCTCAAATATGCTAAAATGCCCTGTAAGGCTGGGGGGAACAGCACAGTTTGACGACTCTTGTTCCCGACAAGGGGCTGCCTTTATCTAGACGTAGTCATTTGATCCATTGTTGATATAAAAATATTAATTTTTGCAGCTTTAAGACAGGAACATGTATGTTTTAGCCTGATTCTGTGCTGTCCCTGCAGTGGTGGGGGATTATGGGATTCATGTTTCACCACTAGATTTAGCCTCAGACCAGGCAGAAACAAAACATCTCCGTGAAACATTTGATTGTTATGACTGGAATCTGGACAAATCTGAAGGGGATCCTGTATTTTGACCCACACGTGGAATCTGGGATGGTCTGCTGTATTGTTAATGTGTGCTGTTGGCTCTTTCCCCAGTTAGTTAGGGTTTGAATGATCTTCCTGTGTGTTCCTGGCCTAACAGAAGCGGTGTCACCTGAAATCAAACAAACTTTCGCCAGGTGGAATTTCCCTTTAGCTGACATCACGATATTTGTTGCCTCGTTCATGTTCGCTCCAGACGTTAATCCCATCCTCAGGACTTTCCCTCTGTCTTTCACCCTCTCCCTCGGCTGTTTTTTCAGTGTGAAACACTGTTTGAAAAGTGGTTTTCATGTGTGCACTGCCTCCATCTGTATTTCTCTTTATGTCGTCTCTACGCTCACCGCCTCCTTGTGGCGTAGGTGGGTTGTGATGGCCGACCTGTCTGTGTTTCCTCCGGTCTGCTGGGACCAAACGACCCATTTGAGCCCACAGACAGCTTGGAAAACATACACCGACACACACTCTCTCTTTTGTGTGTTGGCGTCTGTTTTTCTTAACTCCATTCACTGTCCCTGGATGGGCTCCTGCAATATGCATGTCTTTGTGTGTATCTGCATCCTGTTTAACAGTTTTTATATGTGTCTACATGTGTGTGTGCGCCATGTGGAGGTTTCCCTATTTCATTCACACACATTTGCACTTTGACATTTGGTCCGTTGGCCTCGCAGTGCAACTTCCTCTTGCCTTGGCTAATGTCGCCACTGAAGTCCCGCCAAACCCGTTAAATTTTACTTTCCACTTCATGATGTAACGCTACTCTGCATTATACGCATGTGATGTGTGTGGAGCGCTACTGTGCATGCAGCAACATTTATGGCTTCATCCCGTCAAATTACAACACCGAGCAAGGAGCGCAAGCATCAAAAGAATGAAGGAGTTGTTTTTACTTCCAGATAAAAGCTGGTGCAACAGGGAGACACATGATATTCAGTTGGAGATGAGTTATAAGCATACACTCCCTGCACACTATTCCCTGAAAACCAAATTCCACACTGACTAAAGCATTTATTCAGTGGTTTGTTTTGATTGAGAGCATGCGTGTGCTGAGTACTTGTTGTCCTTTACTCTAAAAGACTCACTCAGTAAATTGTTTGGTTTGAAAGGCCATTTAACACAAATGACCAAATGATGATTTTTCCATTTGCTCAGCAGTTTCAGACGCGACGATACAGTAAGTATTTGTTCAGTGCATGCTGTTAACTGAATCTCACAGCTGATGACATAATCATACTCTCACTGTTACAAGTATATTTATCTGAATGGCTTACTGGCAGTGCCGTCTGATTGTGGTCTCCCTGTAAAACCCACCTAATGTGAAAGTATTGAAAACTGAGCCAGGAATGGAAACAAGACATAAAAATGTGTCATAATCAGCACCCAATATAAAAACCAAGCAACTTACCATTAACAGAGTGACCTTGTGGCCTTTAAACTACACTTTGTGAGCATGCAGGACCCTCACTAAACTGTGAACACACTGATAAAACCTTTAGCCAAATATGGCCCTAGCTGAAGGCTACAGTAGCCTGTGATTGATGGGACAGTCTCTTTGATTTGGAGAAGCATCTCGCATTTTCAATCTGAGCATCTGTTTCGTTTGGATCCCAGGCAATGAAAACACAGCATGTGATCAAACGGCGCCCCATCTCACCTCCAGGTCTGAGACGTAAAGCTAATAACGTTAGCTTCAGGCTTTAAAACAACGTTATACATGAACATGATAAAACGTCAGGTAGTATTAGGAGCTTTATTGCATCACTGCCATTAAAAGAACAGTATACACCCATGCTAGCATGCTCACAATGACAACGCTAACAAGCTGATGTGAAGGAGGTACAGTGTTTACTATGTTTAGCATCTAGTATTATAACGCTAATATTTGCTAAATAGCACAGTTGGGGCTGAGGGGACTTCACCACCATCGCTACAGCCATGACATTAGCATGGCTAAAAACAACTCCAGAGAAAGAGAGCAATTGGATTAGCATAGCCACTTGCTCGGCTGTATTGTAGGCTAAACGACTCAAAATAAATGTTGAATGAATCAAGGATAATTAAGTATAATCCAGTACATCAGAGGTTTATTTGACATATTTTATGGTTATGTATGCTTCATTCATATTTTTTTTATTAAGCAACCCAAATTACACTACACTGCTAACGCGCATGCACATGGAGCAAACAAATCACTTTGCTTCAAAAGGCCTCTTCTTTTTCTTCTTTTTTCCATGGTCCAAAATGAGAGACACGTTGCAACCACATTTAATGTCTAGACCAAACTTTATTCTGGTTCAGTGCAGATGACAGTGGCAGAAAAAAAACAGTCTACATGGCATTTAGAGCAATACCCCCTGAGGGAGTAGCTGACCGAAACCCTGAGGGCTTTCTGCTTGATGTTTGCAGAAAATGGGAGACAGTTTTTCTTTGAGACTTCTTTGGGTGACCAGAGACTGACCAGGAGGAGCTTAGGCGGGAAATAATACCAGGCTCGGAGGGCTAATTCGGGCTGGTATGGGCATGAGGTGAACCGCAGGGATCGGTTTGGCCTGAGTGGGTTTGTTATGGTCCCGGCTGGAATGTGACTTGGATGTTACAGGCTGTCTGTGGATATAGTTTTCGAAGAAGGGCTGGGCTGTTCCTGATGAACAGCTGTGATGGGAAAAAGATCTGAGCAGCAATCGTGGTTTGAAGCTGATTCACTGACTATAGAGGGATGTAGCAAAAAACTCTTTTTGCAATGAAAGTGAATAGTTTTATCATCATATTTCATATTTTGAGTGACAAATATGGAGAAACAGCATGTCAAACAGGTGTACTGTGTTAGAAATACAGTAGCATATAAAATTAATTGGCCTCTGTCATTGCGGCATTGTTGAATTTTTTAATTAAGTACAATGGTTAGGTACCATTTATTTACTCAACTGTATAGAGAGGTGACAAATTATGAAAAAACCTGAAATGAATGATGCTATGTGGAGTTTTGACCACTGGTAGTGCAACGCACATGCAGGCAATGCATGTGATTTCATGCTAATGCTAAATATTTCAATGCGCCAACAAGTTCAGAAGAAAGCAAGCTAGAAAGCACAAATATAAACAGTGCAGTATTCAAATTAATTTTAAAAATAGACTTTGCAAATGTTTTTTGAGAGCGGAAACGCATTTGGCATGTCTGTTAGGCCTCAAGGATACGCACAATGGGTTTTTGTAGGAAACGTTGAATGTAAACAAAACTTTTGTTTGTTTACAAGAAAATTTCACCCGGCACCTTTAATCTTTGGGCCAAAACAAGGCGTGGTGTCCACCCACTACAGCTGGAAACCAGGGGTCGTACTGGTATTGATGAACAAGACAGACAGGAAATGAAATGCCCTTTATTTTATGTTATTCATTATGTCAGGATGTAAGTGAGGTTATTCAGCAGAAGCAAACACAAAGAAGTAACATGTTTGGGAAGAATGACTCATCCCTCCAATACAGTTCCAGAAATATATCCGTATATCCGCAATATTTTGTACATTACGTCTATTTTGGAGGATTAGGCTACACTGTACCTGAGTGTGTGCTCGCTTTGAGCCGGACCTACCATTGTTTGTGCCATTCTTTACCCACTAAACCACACAGGTACAGCTGGATCACAGTACAGTATATAAACCCCATGCACCAGACTGAATGACTTGAGTGCAGTTAGACACAGAGATGAGGGGTGTGTCTGTGTCCACTAAAGACCCCTCTCAGGCTCTCTCGGTCTAGTCTGGTCTGGTGTTTGGACTGGCAGTCCTTATGTTGAAACATGTCTCTCGTCAGCTGCACATTCATGCAACACAGTGCAGTACCCACGCTAATGAACAGACACACACACACACAAACACACACACACACACACACACACACACACAGAGAAAAATATATAAGGGTATGCTTGTCTATAAATATAGAGAAAGAAGAAAGCGAGACACAGTCACTGACTGAGTGTATTATTGCATGTGACGACTGCATAGATGGAAATCGAACTTTCACGTTTGCTTCATTTGAGACGATTGATAGCTGGACAGTTGAACAGTTGAAGGGGAATGGGCTCAGTGGACGGGAAAGTGTGTCCCCAGATACATTCCCAGCTGTTTCTGTCTGGAGCTCGCTAACATGCCCAGTCTGTTATTCACAATGGATCGACACCATCTGCATTGACAGGCTTGTTCCACTGGAAGACTGTAAGGGGGCTGCGGTTTGGTACAGTTTGACTGAGTCAGCGTGAACATCTGAGTCTGTGTGTGTGTGTGTGTGTGTACGGTGTCTTGGCAGGCCTGTGGGCCTTGCCTTTAGCCTCCAATCACACAAGGGACCCATGACTCACTTTTTTTAACTCATAAAATGCACACACACACACACACACACAAATGCACACATTTACATAGTCAGGGTGTCCAAAACAAGTGACAAAAAAATGACAATCGCCATCTCTATTAAGCCGTAAATATTAATGTCTCCAGCGCTGGAGTTTCCATTTTTGTGGCTGATGATAGTTTCACAGTTTGGCTGTACAAATGGCAAAACAGCAAGATTGCAAGGAAGAGAAAGAAAAACACACAAGGAGTAGTAAAACAGTGAGTTTAAAAGTTTGTACAAAACTGTGAGAAGATTGATACCTCTCTCATATGTGTCCAACCTACCGTCCGCAGCCAGATAGCTTAGCATAAAGACAGGAAACAGGGAAACAGCTGGTCTGCTCTGTGGAACAGTGACAAAATCTGCCTTCCAGCATCTCTAAAGTTAACTAAATAACATGTTGAATCTTTTTTGTTCAATCCGCACAAAGCCAAAGAGTAAAAATGATCAGTTGTCGTTTCAATGTGTGGCGGCATGTGCCAGACTACTGCTTCTTCTCTGAGACTACTTGCTAAGCTAACCGGCTAGCTTTTTATTTAGTGTAAAGACGTGAAATCTATCGCTCTGTCAGAAAACAAATAAGTATATTTCCACAAAGTTCAAACTATTGCTTTGAACAGAAAGTTTATCGACAAACATCCTCTGGTATCCTGGCATCCTCTCCGAAGTGGAAATAGCGTGAAGTTGTTCTTCCACCACACGAGGTCTAAGGAAGACGGATGGGTTGGAAAAGGGGGAAACAGCTAGCATGCTCGGTTACATGCAGGACTAGTTCTTGGCCGGGTGCATTAACTTCTTGGAGTCTCCGCTGGTTTCCTGGCAAGGTGACAGTAAGACTATTGTAACTTTAGTTGCCTAATCTTAACTGTATTAGTGGCGGATCAGATAAAACTCATATGTATGAGTCGTTTTTGGAACGTATCTGCAGGCCTGGTTCATGTTCAGATAAAAGCACATGTGGATCTAAGACATATTAAACGCAACATTTCACATGAGAAAACATGAATGTCAGATGTACTTTTTTTGCGAGGGATAAACATCCTGCAAGTAGATGGATGTAACCAATAAGGAGAGACCAGAAGGAAAAGAGAGAGATAAAGGAAGAAAGAGAGAGGTGGGACGTGTAGAGACACTTAAATGAAGAGGCATAAAAAGGATGGCAGGGCGAGATGGTGAGAGAAGCGTCTGTGTTTAGCTGAAGCTAGAAAACATTCATGGGGTATCCCGGAAAGAAAACCGCACTTTACTACAACCACAGTTTAACCCATAACATGTTAACACAGAACAAATGTCTCTCTGTCTTTTCCCTAAAACCCCTTTTCCTGTTTCCTCTCCCTTTCTCCCCACTTTCCTCTCGCTCTACCTCTCCCTTAATTCTTTCAGCATGTGCAGTGTTACCATTTCAGTTGTCAGCATGTCTCAACCATGCACATTTTATCATATTTGTCAACAAAATGATTCAGATTCTCATTACTTCTTTAAATCTCGCTTTCAGATATATGACTATTTTTGTCTCTCCAGCTCAGTCTCCTTTTTTTTCAGCTCTGATGACATCATTGTCTCTCATATTTTATCTGTGCATGATTTCTGTTTCTGACCAATACACTTTTTGTTTAAGTGTTGTGTGAAAATGTTCAAATGTTGATGGTTCCTGTACCATTAAAGGACCAGTATGTAAGATTTAGCAGGCTCTATGGGCAGAAGTATGTTTTCAATGGTGCAGAATTGCCTGAAAATAAGAATAATTGTGTTTTCTTGACCATAGAATGAGCTCTTTATATCTACAGAGGGAGCAGGTCCTCCTCCACGGAGGCTGCCATTTTGCACCGCCATGTTTGTACAGTAGCCCAGAAAGGACAAACCAAACACTGTCTTTGTAGGTTGCATTTCGCCATTTTTGCAAGTTTCGCTGCGGCTGTAGGTTCTCCTACAAGCTTGCAAAGGCAGGATGAGACGAGGGGTATTAAGGTCGTTGCAATCTGGCAGCAGCAGTTTAGATCTGTGGCCGATGGACTTCGTTGACAGGTTTAATGTACCTTTAAGTACCCTTATATTTCTGTCTCATCAGCATTCAAGGCATCACTTGAGTTGCAAATGATGAACCTTTGTATGGCATCATTAGTTAGAGTGGCATCAGCCACACAGGGTTTCACTCACTGATCCACTTTGTCCTATAAAGCATAAGCAGTGACTGAAGTGGCAGCTAAGTGGCTAAAGCATGAGTCAGTTTGTGTGAACCAGCATGGAAGACCTTTGAAAATTCACCTCTCCCTCTCTTTCTCTTCCTGTTTTTCTCTTCATACACACAGCTGTGACCGGCCTCCCGTGTCCCGCCACACCAATCATCCGACAACAGTCTACCCGAGGTTGACCTGATTACCAAGAGGCCTCCCTTCCTCTCCTCTCCTCTCCCACCATGCGTCTCCTCGCCACCCTCCTCCTCTTGCTGCTCCTGCGGTCAGCTGAGCCCCGGAGAGGCCCCCCTCGGTCAGGGGCTGCGGAGAGGGGCCGTGTGCGGGGCAGAGGCAGGGCCGGAGTGATGAGACGTCAAACTCAAGAGTGTAAGGAATACATGGAGGCGGGAGAAAAGTACCTGGACTGCCAGGACAGGCAGCTGACCACTGTGATGCAGGACTGGCCCAAAGATATTCACCACCTGCTGTTGGCTAGAAACAAGATTCAGGTATGTCCAGACAATAAACATAGACCACCTGCTGCAGTCCAATTATAAGACACTATTATCAATAATGAACAGATTCCAAGAATGGTGCAGTTTTGTATAACAAATGCATTAATCTTTATTTGAGCTGGTGTCTCAGGTCTCTCTGACCCTTAACTCAGCCAGCTTGTTGATACCATGAGCATCTGGGCACCATTTATCTGGGGCCAAGATCAAAGAAACATTTTTATGCTACGTGTGTGTGTGTGTGCAGTTTTTGCATGTCAGAGTGAGCACACAGGATGTGTGTGTCGCAGGTGTTGAGAGGAACAAAACAAAATGGTTTGCTAGCGAGGTAATAAATAAGAAAAGACGAATGAGTTATAAACACTGTTCAAATTGCTGAATAATGACGATAATTAAGTTTACTTTCACCCTTTCAAGTTCAAGGAGTTGGGTTCGTGAATGAATGAGTAGTTAAGGAAAGAATGTGGAAAGTGCATGTATTTTATTTCTAGTTGTATCTTTGGCTCTGGTGAATTTGGCATAAAATTATGACATGTTCAAAAGCACTAATTAAATCTACAATCTGAGTATTAAAGATTTATCCTGCAATTTGCTTTTAACGCTGCAATTTATCTTTTTATGTTAACAATAGATTGAATGAATGTAAAACATTTTAAACCAAGATGCATAACAAGAAAAGTCTTTTGACTGCAGTTATACAAAAACCAACAGTTCACATCTCCCCCTGTAGGTTTTGAGGGACAACATGTTCTCCCAGTTCAGCCAGCTGAAGAGCCTCGACCTCCAGCAGAATGACATCTCCATGGTGGAGGACGGAGCATTCAGCGGCCTGTCCCAGCTCACCACCCTGCTCCTCCAGCACAACGGACTGAGAACAGCGTCCGAGGAGGTCCTGCTCCCTCTGCCCCGCCTTACCTACCTCCGTGTCTACGACAACCCCTGGAGCTGCCACTGCTCATTGGACAGCCTGGTCAGGACCCTGCAGGTGCCCAGCAACCGCAACCTGGGCAACTACGCCAAGTGTGCGGAACCTCTGTCACTGAAAGGCCAGAAGCTCAGGAAGCTGAGTGTGGACTTATTGTGCACGGCTGACAACCAGGTGGACAGCAGGCCTGCGGGCGGAGACAGGGGGGGACCGAGGCCTCCGCCAATCAAAGTAAAGGCAGAGGCCACGTCCATGTGCCACACCTACATGTTCCCCAAACCACTGCTGGACTGCAGCAGCAAAGGTGAGACTGCTAATCTGAAGTACAAATGACATGTTTTTGATTCAGGATAACTGATATCACTCAACCAGTTTGACTGTATTCTGAACTGAATCATGTGTCAAAGCAGCTGCAACGCTGCCAACGCTGGCAAGTCGGTTGGTATGCCAAAAAATAGCATGTGTACATGCTAAACTGACATGGTAAACAGGTTAAATGCTAGCCAGCAGAGCCACTAGCGTGGCTGCAGACCCTCAGTCCTGTTAGGAAAAGAATGCTGTAGTGATCCTCATGCTGGGTGAACATCAATGAGGAAACACGTGTACTGAATATGAGGGGTGGCATAAACTCCAACAAATTATCACTTACTTTTGTCTGCATTACAGACTGTTAATATGCAGCCGAACTCAAGTGAAATCAACCAAGTTTTTGTGTGGTTAGCCGAAGCTGTTCCACTTTTTCAATGGTTATCACGTGTGACGACGAATTATTTTCCTGGCAAATGCATCAATGACAAATAGACTGGCCTGGCAGAGAAGTACCTTGCATAAAAGGTACATTTTGTTCGGTTTGCTGAGCTCTCTCCAGTGTAGAGTCACGCTTGCTTGTCCCGTGAAATTGGACACGAGTTTGCTGTCTAATGTTTTGGTTACAACCAGGCTGAGCAAGCAAAGTTGTGTTTGTTTTATTCAGTCTGCCACCTGGGGCGTCTGCACCTCATCGGGGACGAGCTGGTTCTAGGCTGCTCGTGGTCTGTTATTTCAAACTCTTGCTTTTTTTCCCCCCAAAAGTGGCACACAGGAGCTTTTGGTTAAAGGTTTGTGGAAACTGAGTAGGTTTCACTTCATTTCAGGGTATTTGCTGTGATTGTCTTGTATTGTGTATTATGTTTTCTTAGTTTGGTATTTTGATGAGCTGGATTGTGGTGTGTTTGTGTTCTTGTGTGGTCTGTTGTTGGTGTCCTGCACTTTTATGATTTTTTTTTTTTCAAATACAGCACCAGCTCTTTTGTGCTGTGTTGTAATTTGAACCATGCACTCATCAATTTTCTGCAGATTTGTTCTCTGCAAAATATTTTAGAAGACCCTAACAGCCACCAGTATCTCAATCTGTTTGTGTTTTCAGCTTTGGGTCGGTGTGGGTACACCGCAGAAAAGATGAAAACAAGCAGGCATCAGTCAGAATAAAAGGAGAAGAGGGGGGGGGGGGGGAGCAAGTGCCTCTCCAACTTTCTCTCAGCTCCTCCAGTTTTCACATCTGGTTCTCTCTCTCTGTAAAAATGCCACTACGAGGCTGCTATCATAGAGCCTGTAACTTCTCCAGCGCTCCATAAAAACTTTGTTTCAGTGTTGCTTTTCAAAGACAGGCTGGAGGCAGGGATGACTCTCTCTGAATTTGTGCAGAGAGGTTGCTGTTTTTCTACTTTAATGTGGGCTCTTTATTCTTAGTTGCGCTCTCATCTCCCCTTTCTCTCCATCCCGCAAACGCCTTTTATCTTTCTCTTCTTCAAAGCAGGAAAACATGGCTCCTCTGACGCCCAACTGCATCCGCTGTCAACACACTGGGCTGAAAGATTGTCTTGTGTCCACGTTTCAGGCCGAGTGCGCGGCCAGATTTAAATGAGTGATTGAACGCATCTATAAATGGAGAGCTTATGCCCTTCACAGGCGCAATCTTTCACAGAGCATCGACAAGCCAAAACCACACAATGCAGCATCTGTCTTGTGTAAATGCCCGAGGACACTTCTTGCATACTTTCCTAATTTTTTTCCTACTGTAGGACTTTTGAATCGAATCATTATCTGAACCACTGAAATGTTTCTCTGTTTTTTTCACAGGCTACTTCTCGCATCCATCTCGCCACATCTTTCTCCTCTTTTTTTTAATGTGTGGTAATAACTCTCCACATCCTGCCTCCCTCTAAACCATGCCCCACCATGAAAGCGATACGCGACGTGTGAATGTTGCTTAATATACTACAGCTGTTCTGCTCGACATTCAATATTTCTGCACTTTTGAGTTGTAAGGACAGCCATATAGTTGTTATGTAAGCTGATACCAGTGTATTCATGCAGTTGTTTTCACTGCATTCAAACCCCAATGTCTTCATTAGTTGCATTGGTTGTATTAGCTGTCAATCAATGGGAAATCCAATCACTGGCACATTACATCATTAGACTTTATATTTTCTCCTCCCCTTTGTCTGGGCAACAATCTAAACACTTGCAGATGCTGGCAGAGTTTGGTATGCTATGGTATGATATAGCATTAAACTCTTTCGGTTAACTAATACAATATAAGATCCACACGCATAGTGCATTGCATTTTTTTTGTAGATAATTTTATTGTTTAATATTCAGTAGAGTGAAGAGTGATTTTAGAAAACCAGAATATCATTGTTCTCTCCATGTTGCATAACACAGTGCCTGTCCCTCCGACAGGGACATTGTTTGGGGACCACAGGACCAAAAATTTGCTCTTGGTTACTGACTTCTGTGACCTATTGGCTCCAAGTCCCCATTAAATCAAGTGTAAACAATGCTCCAGTGCTCTAATCGTATTTTCTTTTCTTGTAAAGTAAAAGAAAGGTGATGCTTGCATCAGTGTAGCTAACCAAAATGCGTTGTAGGTACTTGCTGAAACATACTGAATGCATTTACTGCAGGCAAGTCCCATGTTTTTGTATATTTACTAGCTTGCATTTAGCGTCATCCTCTTTGCCCTTGTTGTTGTTCTGCTGCATTTCTCTGTGCGTTACCACCACAAACTGTCCATTACTGGAATAGCATGATACCAATGGCAGGAATGTGTATCATGATCATTTAATTTGTGTTAAGTTTGTGGTAATTTGATTACAGATTTAATATTAGGAATATGTATGATGTGAGCACAAAACTAAAGTAATAAAGCTTGGAAAAATTGATTTTGACACAGGGTTTTTCTACAGGACACTACCATGACGTTAGTTGATAATGTTGGCCCATTTTGCACAGCCTCGCACAGGAACAACTGCAACAGCAGGACTGGCAGCTTAAAAAACTAATTAGATAGACCATAACCCACATGCGGAATCGACAACTATCATCAGAATGACACTGTTCAAAAACACAGAGTAGTTAAATGAAAGTAAAGTGAAAACAAACATGAGTGTGTGGAGAGACAACAAATATGGAAGAGGGTTTTCTTCAACATGGCAGTGGAAAGCAAGCGGGGAGCAGGAATTAGTCAACCCAGAGCAGAGTGGAAACATAATCTGATCTCTCTGTCTCCAAACCCTATATTTTCCCTCTTGTCTAGCTCACTCTCCCCAGTTTTTCTCCCTGTCTCCATGTCTCCCTCACTCTGGTTTGACGGCCGTTTCTCTGAGGTGAACCACAGCAGATTTCAGGCTCCACATCAGCCTCTCTGGAGATCGATCCTGTACAGAGCGGTTAGAGTTAATATCGGAGTTCTGGAGGCTGTGAATCTCAAAGATGGGACGTGGACTTTAGAGTAGTAATATCAACTTGTGCCTTTAATTTATTTCTGTTTAAGTCCCTTTTATACAATGGACACATATTTATTTATTAACTTTACTTGGGAGGGACCATGTACCAGTGTTAGCTCAAAGCTAATTTTTATAGACATCTGCTGGTTCTGGCTAGCTAACAAGCCACATGCAATTCTAGTCGGAAATAGCAGCTATTAGCAGTTATAATGCTAACATAAACTACACAAGGTCTACAGAACATAACGTAAATACACATATTGATTTATTTACTTTATTTGTGAAGGACTATGTACAAAACTGAACATGCTACCATACTGTTCCAGAGTTAGCGTAAAGCTAATTTTCGTAGACATCTGCCAATTCTGGCTAGCTAGCATTCCACATGCAACCGTAGTTAGAAAGGGCAGCTATTAGCTGTTCTAATGCTAACTTTGACGACAAAAAAGTTAGCTCTACAGGACACGGAGATAACCTGTCCCAAACCACCGACAAGCAGCACGGCTTGAAAGCACAGAAGCTCTGCTCACACAGGTAGCGTTTTTTCTTAAAAAAGAGCAACTCGCATAACAAAAAGTAGCATTAGCATAAACAAACTAGCGTTAGCGTAAAACAAGTAGTGTTAGCATAAAACATGGTATATATATGACTGAATAAAGCTTCCTTATTCTGGATATTGTATATGTAAGGTAGTAGATTTTTGCCAGATGTATTACTGTAAAACTTTATAAATATTGATCTCCCTATGGGCTTTCAGTCATTTCAGTGGGTTTTTTGCACGTGTCTCATGGTGTTGCTCAGAAACCAATCACCAGGTAGTATTGATAGTTTTGGCCTACATCGGGACCCTGACTGTGCTCAAAAGGTCAAAAAATCATTGGTTTCAAAGGCAACATAAATCCTCCATATAAACTTCGGGCCAGTTGAGTGGGTGACTCATGTATATGGTGAGTTGGCTGCTTCCCAGTCACACACACGCCCACATGCATGATATTATGTTGGGACTTGGACTGCCTGGATCATAGACAGCGGGCAATTCGTCAGCAGAAAAAAATGAATACTCCATAATATGAGTGAGAAAAGGGGACAGTAGCTGGAGACCCTGCCAGGCGCCAAGAAGTTTTCCTGCAGTAGTGTGAAGGTCCTGTCCACACTGGGAACCATACAGCTGTTATGAAACTGAACTAATGTTCAACTTCTGGGGTTCGGAGTTTCCCAAAGTTTTTCACACTGAGGTGAAAAGGTCACCAAAAAAAACTGTGAGAACAGACCATGAGATACTAAAAATACCCCCGAAACCAATTGTTGTTTTATAATAAGGAATTTGGCGGTGACCTTCACTTTTTTGTAACTCTGTAAACAAAGCTGTTACTACACAGCTTATACACACCAAAGTCTGCTTCCATGTTTTCTGAACTACCTTTGCATAGGTAAAAAAATAACTGTATGAGGACTATTCCTCATTGCCCCAAAGTGATGGCAGCTGGGGCTGCAGAGTACAAATTATAAAAATGAATAAATTCTGGGGGTGTGGAGTTAGAGAGAAATGAACCTCTGTTGCAGCTTGAGGCTACATTAGCCGCTACTACTATAACACACCCAAATCTCTGACCAAACAGTCAACAGTTGAGTTGCATTGTGGGTAATGCAGGCGTGTATGTTTTAACATACATACTATCATTAAGTGCAAAGCTTGGGTCTTGTTTACTCTCAAGCAGTGGTGTAGAGGCCATCTGCAAATCTATAAATCTGTCTGTTTACTGGACTGAGTGCATGAAAGCGTACTGCCTTAATGTTCTAGGACCCAGCATGGTCCCAGCGGACAAGTCCAGGCCTGAATTTGTTTCCAAGGACGCCGCTGCCCTAGAGGACACAAACTACCTGTCGCTTTCACGCACGCTCGTCTGGAAAGACGCTCACTCAAACACAGAAACCTTCACTATTGCATCCTGTTCTCACTGTGAGTTAAAGCAATCAGACAATAAACCTCTCTAAAAAATTGCAGCATGACTTAAACCCTGGAGACCATCATTGTAAGGGAGGACATGACCGCCAGCGCTAATCTGGTCGTTGTAAAAGACATATCCTATAAACAGAGTTGTCAGCATGTTTAGAAAAGGCTTTAGCTCTGCTTCTATATCTTATGTATGAATGATGACAGAAAGGTAGGCATATTATGTAAAACATCCGCATGCAAAATTCAGAGCATAGAATAAGAGGGGGGAGCAGATTATAGGGGATGATGAGAGGTTATTGCACCTTTCCTTTTCAATGGTAACAATAGAAAAGACCTTTGTTCTTTTTTCCTTTGTTAGCATGTTTTTGCATGTTTTTGTTTCAGCCAGGGCTTGGGGATGATTAGTAGTGTAGCTACATATACACTCATGTTTGGCAAGCAACTATATCCAGAATAATTCCTCTGCTACCACTTTACATCTGGTCTTGGGTTATATAATTTATCCAGTTAAGCAAATGAGGTGACTTCACATGAAACACGTTCAGTTCCTATTTCACATGTTACCATGCAGCACATCTAGTGCTCTGAAAACATTTCAAGAAATTGCTCCCTCTGTCAAGCCTGGGGCTTGGGTCCAAACCGCAAAAATTCACTGCACCATGCACAGTTGACCCCAGAGTATTCATGTCAATGCTGTAAAAAAATTAACTGCTTCCCTTTCTACTGTCCAAACAGTATAAAACACATTGCAGCACCTGCTCCAATGGGAATCAGTATTGATGCAGAAATGACATAAATGCAAGAGTCGCTCTATAATTCACCTTCTGCAGAAATGAATAATAGCGTAGCTGCGGCATATTTTATAAAGATTTTTTCCTTTGCACTGCATGCACATATAATTAATCAGCAGTGGTAACTCAAACTCTATGGAGTAGGATACATAGATAATGTCCAGATTATAATGTCCAGATTATAGATGATAATGTTCTGCACTCTTATTAAATCATGGAAATAACTTAGCTCTATTTATTTAAGTAAGATATGTAAACCCTGCTGTAAATTTACTGCAATGCATCATCTATGTGTCGTACAAATGCATGGCCTACATGTGTTTAACTAGAGTTAAACCTTTATAGGATGTTTTGGCAAATTGCTAACTTAATTGCTGCAGAAAGTAATTCCAACCTGGCACTTTGACATAAAGTGGTTACAGTTGGTATCATACGAAACTTGGATTTTCCAGAAAGGGAGAGAGTTGCTCAGGTAGTCGCAAAGTACTTTTTTTATTTCTTATTTTTTGGACAGAAAAGTCCAGGGACAGATGTTCACATGTGTATGATGACTCTAGCAGATTCAGCTAAAATCGCAGTCCAAACCCAGTTATGAATGAATGACTTTTTCTGACATGTTCTCCCTCTCTCTGTGTGTTTCTCCATTCGGCAGTTGCACTGAGGAGGCACACACAAGTTAAAAGAAGGACAACAGCCACACTTTATCTAAAAGATTTGCTCCATTAAAAATCACAAAGGCTCCGGATAAAAATGCCCAACTTCCTGAAACACGCATTTAGCTCCAGGAAGCAATTCCAAACGAGCGAGGGATGCCCTAAAATAGCACATCAAGATAATAAGCAAGGTAATAGCCCTCTTTCAATCTTTGGCTCAGCTTTTTTTCTACTTTCTTTCCCAGAGGAACTCAAGTCCTACTGGTCACAGACTTCTCCAGTCTTTTGTCACCGCTGTCAACACACAGTGTGGGAGATTATCCTCATTCACTGTAAAACACAGAAGACCACAGATGCATTTCTCAGAGAGGATTTGTTTTTGGCTCCAAAAGGTTGAAGTCTCATTTCTCACAATTGAGCCTGGGAATTCGAGGCTGATGTCAGACTTCCAGCAAATTTCCATCTTTTTCTAATCTTGAAAATCTGCTTGGACCAAGTTGCAGACACATGTACACCTAAGGCAGGGTGGGATTCCCTGTAGACTTCAAGTTCTCATTGTGGACGGCTGATCGCTTGTGCAACTGAAGCGATTCCGTAGTCTGTTTCTGCCTTTGAAAATGTCTCTGCCTGCTGCACACTCGATCGCCATCACTGAACAATAATAATTACATTTCCTGAGTGCAGCGGCTACATCTGTATGCATGCTGTAGATGTGCGTCCTGTGTGTGTGTGTGTGTGTGTAATTATATTTTCTTCCAGTCACTGATGATTTACGGCACCGTGCCTCCATGATAATAACAGCTACAACATCTGTGGCAGTAAAGTGTGTGCATAAAGCCGACAGCATCTGCACTGTAAAAGTGTCCATTAGCATTCTTCTTGGCAAATTATACAGTCCATGTAAATAAATACATGCAGGAAACAAGTCTGCATGCATGCACGCGCAAATGCTCTACCACATGTATGTCGTTTTTTTTTTCATTTCTAATATAAAGCACTCATTTTATGTTAACATAAACATTGTTTGATTAGATCTCAGTCAGTATTCAGTGCCTAAACATACTTGTGTTTCCCTTTCATCTGCATCCATTTTGCAAACTGCTTTAAGACCACTCACTCATGATCATTTTTGATGATACAGGTTGCAGGGGCCACCTGCTCAGTTTTAAACCACGCCACGGTTGGCGCGGCAGATGTGATCACCAATTTAGGGGATTCCCCTTTTTACAGACAGGTGAAACAAGTCTTGTGATGGGAACTACAAAACTCATTCGAAATATATTAAAATGCATTTTCTGACTTCAAAAAGCTTTGATCCTGACTCCCAAAGTAGAACTTGAAGCATGATTCTGGATCTATTTATTGTCTGTGGAGACGTTTCATGTATCTACATTTAAGCCTCAGCTCTTTCGCTGTGGGACAAAATGTGCTGAAGGGATGGTTAAAATAAAGATTTGTCGCTAACTTTACGTTAGCATTTGTGAAACGTGCCTCAGCACGGGACTTTGATTTAGAACTCCATAGAGGATCTGCTGTCGAAATGGGAATATGTGGGAATCACTGTTTCGTACATTAGAGCCTTCAAAGACACTCGTACATGGGTGGAAATGTGTGTGCGTGAGGCTGGAAACACTGGAAGAGAAGTGAAGTGAAAACACTCCTCCTGGCACAGAAGTGAAAAATTGTTTGCTGTCACACTTGACTCCATCTTGAAAAGGTTAAAGGTTGCACACAACCCACAGACATCTTGAAAATGCATGAGGACAGCAGACAGATTGGGCTTCCAGCTCTCCTGGTGACTCTGCTCTGCACATTAGCCTCAAAGCTGTTGGCAGGAATACAGCAATGAGTCTTTATTTGTTCTGTTGGGTGTATCGTTTTCTCTGTTTAAAATCTTTGCATAAACCCAGTCGCACCCAGCTTAATGTGTCTTTGTCGTTCCTTCTTGGCAGATTTGAATAACATCCCAGCTGACCTGCCATCTGACATAGTGAAGATGGATCTGTCCAGGAACAGCATCACACATCTCAGGCCCAAACAGTTCCTGCTGTCCAAAGACCTCAAGCTGCTCAACCTCAGCAGCAACAGCCTGCGCCGTATAGACACAGGTAACACAACAGCCCTCTCGCACACCTGAGCACATACATCTGGCCACTAAGATGCTTGTTTCTGATTGGCTGGCGTTAATTGAAGTCATCAAAGAGAGTTCCTCAAACATAGCTCCTCTCAAAAGGAACAGTTTAAACATTACATTTGCGTCTCTCACATCTCACAGTTCACTGGTGAAACTGTTGAAATCAACCTTAACATGGGTTAGACTAGTGGCTCCCAACATAAAGACCCCGACGAGGGGTTACAAGATAAAAATCAGGAGTCAACAAAATATGTAACAAAAAAAGTTTGTTAAAATCTCTTAAAACCTTTTTTTCTCCAAGAATTACTGGATGATTTCGCAAAGTGAAATACCACTCTTTGATCTGCTCATAAGACTCTGACAAATGCTTCTGGTGATGAGCGCTCAGAGACAGACCAGGTTGACATGCATCGTCTATACAGTGTGCAAGGAGCTCACGTGTACGAAGCTACATTCACATCAGCAGCGCAACCTTCTGAGCGCGCACACACCAAAAACACAGAGCAGACGCACTTGTAATCAGAGGAAACACATGTGCCGACGACATGTGTGAACCAGGGGCCTTATGAAATACTGCTTGCAAACCGAAGGTCCTGCAGAAGTACTGATAATGACAATTCAATGCTATTACACGACTATGCCAAGTACTGTTCAAGACAGTCAGACATGCTGGTGCGATTCACTAGAAAGCTGATTAACCCACTGAGATTGGTTGCGCTATCGTTCAACACACCAGGAAAGATTCAGAGGTACAAATGTGACACATTTAACTATGCAAATAACCAAATATATGACTGCTATGACTCGAGATCAATGAAAGGACTAAGAAACTATTTGCTCTTTCATCAGGGCAATTTTGTGTTCAAAAGATCGTTTTCACTGAAGCAGAACATCTGTGATGAACGCCTATTCTGCCTCAGCGCTAGAGGAGCGCTATAAAAAAAAAAGGTGCAGACTCATTACTCTCTCTGGGCTAATGATGTCTGGGCTCATGTCTTCAAGCCCAGGAGGGAAATCCTTAAAGAAAAAAAAAACTTGTCATTTTCTTCATTACTCTGCAATGCGTGTAAACAGTCTCTCTCTGTAGCTCGCCCCAGTGTGTCTAAGACCATTTGGGAACTGAAGAATGAATCCTGTGCAATTCTGAGAGCCCGTGATAGCCAGTGACATATGGTCTCAATCGCGGTTTCTCCCTCTATAATCAGATTCACATTTGCAATAAAATAATGCGTGTTTACAATAACTCTCATGAGGTTGTTTGTTTGTGTGCTTCGTGTGGCGGATGACCAGTTTGAGGGGGAAACATGAATGAAAAGACGAGACAAAGGCTCTGGCACACTTTGTTTGCTTTCATTGTTGGTTTTGGACCATGTTTGTGCCAGAATGTTGTGGTTTTTTTCCTTGCAGGACGAACCCTAAAACAGTCATTTGGACAGTCACAGGAAAGTACAATGTATTTTAAGGTCAATTTAGCGCCCAAGTTCCCAGGACTATTAACTTGACTCTTCAGGAATCATCACAATGTGGGGACCCCACCCATCTGAAGTATTTCTTCACATTCTAAAAGTCCACGGAGAAGATACCTCTCGCCTGCAGCTCGTTTGTGTCGCTGTAAGTAAAGTACCAATGAAGCAGCAGGCAAATATGAAATAGTGGACTTATGCAACGGTGACATCTGCAGTTATGGTCTTTGAAATTGTGTTTATTTGTTATGGAGACTTGTTGCCAAGATCAGCCCAGAGTGGGGCAAGTCTAAATTTATCGCCTCTGCTGAAGTTGGACGAGGGTTGTGTTTTCGTGCCGGTTCGTCTGCTGCTTTGTGAATGTTAATGCACGTACATTAAAGCTGGAAACACTGATGGCGGGTTTAAAGCCTCAGTGGGTGTTAAATTGTATGGATCTGCGGCCGTGGCGGGAGTGCTGATTAAGACACTTGGGGATTAGGGTATGATGTAGCGCTCTTTGCTTGCATTTACACCGCAATGAAAGACTGACTGTAGTCTCAAAGCATGGTGAGATAAGGATGCTTTGGAATGAACAGCAGATGTAGAGAACAATTATGGAAGAAGTGACAAGTCACACCTACTGGCTAAAGGAACTGCGGTCACCAAAGGAATAGTTTAATGTTTTGGAAAATGCACTTATTCACGTTCTGGCAGAGTTAGTTCAGTTTTAGTCTGGATTTAATAAACCAGATATGATAATTAACTAGCTTTAGATGTGCTGGTAGGTGGATTTTGTTAGTGTTCGACAGAGCCGGCCTAGCTGTTTCCCCTTGTTTCAAGTGCTTATGCTAAGCTAAGCTAACCGACTGCTGGCTGTAGCTTTATATTTTAACGGACCGATTCAAGAGTGGTGTCAATCTTCTCATCTAACTTGGCATGAAAGTGAATCAGCGTATTTCCCAGAATGCCAAACTTTTGCGTCAACATGGACGCAGCACCATCAAACATTGTGTGCCCTTTCAAACCTGAAGTTCATTTATGGCTTCGAGACAACTATGTGACAGCTTTCCACATTTCAGCACAGTGGCAGAAAGTCTCATGACCAACGGACTCACACAACTACTGATAGTCATGGGTGTTCTACTATAGGGAGGGAAAATGCATGAAAGTGGCAAGAATACGGTCATTTCATGCAGATTTTATACAGTCCAAGAGTAGAATAATAAGCTTCCTTCAGCTATTAGGATGACATCTGCAAACGGAATAGAATTCAGGGCATATTGCTTCAGTTTATTTCAGTGCCTTGGAAAATACGATGAAAGTAGACCACGCTGGCCTTCCAAACAGAGCAAATGAACAGTAGCATCCTTCATCCCTCCATTCCTCCCTCTCCTATAGTTCTCCATATCTGTGTCATCTTTAAGGCTAAAGGATGAGACTGCAGTAACAGTCACTCACCTGTTCCAATTATTGAAAATGGATTTCGGAAAGATTTTAGTCCCAGTGATGTCTCTATTCTCACTGTTATTTATCTACCTCTATATGTTTCACACGCTCCATTCGTCTTCTTCCCCCCTCTCCTCTTTCTAAAGATCAAAGCTAGGCCCGAGGCTAGTGGACAGCGTGAAGCAGCCTGCACTGCTAACAATGTCTGGAACCTTTTAAGGACGTCAGCAGTCACCTTTTTGACTCAAGTTAAGATGTTGTTGATTGTGGGGTCAGCTCAAAGTCACTAATGACTCACATCTATGTAAGGGGAGACGTATAAGAGACAGAAATAATTGTAACTGTCTTGTCAAAATGATGACAGTTCAGGTTAACTGCTTTTAGGTGCACCTGTTTAACGTATTGTATTTAATGTGGCAACTGCAACTGATTTTTTAGGAAAGCTTGCAGCATCCTCCAGACAGCAGTGGGTTTTCAGTTCATTAAAAGCCATTCTTCAAATGAATAAACCAACAACAGTTTGATTGATATTCCCTTGAATAACCCCTTCTTTTGTTAATGCTCAGTGCAAACAACTGCAATTGCAACTGCAATCCTGCAAATTACCATGCTCTCCCTTGATTTGAATGATCACTCTGCAGGCTCTGGAAACGTTCTGAATCACTTTCAGAGTCAGTGGGCTCAAAATACATTG
Source organism: Chelmon rostratus (assembly GCF_017976325.1). NCBI lineage: Eukaryota > Metazoa > Chordata > Actinopteri > Chaetodontiformes > Chaetodontidae > Chelmon > Chelmon rostratus. The sequence continues at coordinate 9,637,396 of NC_055679.1, read as the reverse complement.
CTGCTTTTTCTGAAAAGTTTACATTTTGGGCATACCTATTCCCCCATGTTTTATTGGACAGCAGCATGAATATGAATATGAACACTGAGTTACAGACTGCGTTAAGATGTAACTTAGACGTAACTTACATGACCCCAAAAATGAAAGGTGACAGGGTGACACATTTAATGCTCTCGAAATAAACCGAAATCATTAAAGCAGCACTACGTTTTTTGTGAGACTGGATCAAATGAATGAACGGTTTTGATTGACTCTCACAGTTCTCATCAGTGTAGCTTCCTGATGCAGCGTTTTCAGTGTAGAAGCACTGATAAACTCGCTGTATGTTACCTCTCAGGCACAAAACGTCAGACAGAGTTAGAAACTAGCCTGTGAATAAAGTGCAGCATTTATCAGCTCTCAGGAGTTGGTGGAAACCAAAAGAAGAGCAATAAGGAGAGAGAATATTGGGATATTTGAAGTGAATGCTGGTGTTGCTCCACATGTGCTGGATGAGTAAATAAGCAACTGGAAGTGTAAACTTTTTCGTGTTTAGAAAGCAGCTTGATAAATTAAATTTACGTCTTTCTACTTTTTTTCTCCTCCCAGCTGCATTTGCAGGCCTGCTGTACCTCCGTGAGCTCGACTTGTCCAACAACAGCCTCCATTACTTCCAGTACGGCGTACTGGAGGACCTCTACTTCCTACGGAAGCTCTCGCTGGAGAACAACCCCTGGATCTGCGACTACAACATCCACTACCTGATCTACTGGCTCAAGCACCACCCCGGCGTCTTCTACACTGGCCTGATCTGCTCTGAGCCGCAGGAGTTCAGGGGCTGGCGGGTCGAGGATTACGTCAAGACCTACAACGGGGAATGTCCTAAGGATAGACAAACTGGAGGGACGGATACGGGACAGGGAGGGCAAGGGGGGACAGACAATGAGGCGCAGGAGGTGGTGAGGGAGACAGGTGAGGGGCAGGGCGAGCGTCTGCCTCAGCCCCTGAAAGAGAAGAAGCCCAACAGGTTTGAGATCATCAGGCTGAGTTAGAATGGAGGTGGATGAGCGGACTGGTGTGGTTTGGTATGGAGTGAGGAGAGTTGGAGGTCTGTGGACAGGCTGAAGAGTGGATGCATAAAGGTAGACTCAGTGATTCAATGTTTAATTAAAATGTGACATGTACAAGTACAATTCTGGGATAAACATCCATTATTTGCGCTTAAGATGTCTTTTTAGCATTCAATTTTTCTTCAAAGATTATTAGTTGCAATATCATATTGCTAACTCTACCTTTGAACAAAGGTTTAGGAGATGCCATTTGAGCTTTTGTTTTATCTTTTTGCAGAACATTCCCAATCCAGTCTGTATCAGATCTAATAAGCCCAACAAAACTTTCCCACACAGTTGACCTGCAGGTGCTCTTATTTCTGTTAGTTCTTGTGATGTTGACTTCAGGATATACTTTTCTATTCCAACAAAGAAGGTTTTGGTCTTTTTTTATGGTGTCAATTAATGTATGACATTTTCGGCCTGTTTTCTGGAAATAAAATTGGGTTTATTTTTTCTGAAAGGCTGTTTTAACTGAGTGATGGACAGACATGTTGCTTACACCAAGGAAGAACTTGTTTAACTTCGGTGCCACCAGCTAACCACCAAACATGCCAGGAAGTGGGTGCATTGGGTCATAGAGTGACTCACTGTTTTAATTAGGTCATGTAAGTTTCCAGACTTTACTGGGAATCTGCCAAGTGCATCATGACTGATAATTATGTGCCGACGTGACAAACTATGAAAATGGGCTGATACCAGACCGCACAGTGACATTAATGGAAACTTTGAATCAGTCACCGCCAAGGTTTTTTTCTTGCATTTGGCATCCGAACAAAAAGAACTCACATTTTAGCAGACAAAAGGTACTACACGCAACCGAGACACTGACTTGTGTTTTCATTTTTTTCTGGAAACTTGAGGTGGACAACACAGGCTTCACTGATGGTCAACTAGCACCACCCAGTGTGCAGGAGACCACCACACAACACCAAACCTCCTGCGATATGTGCTGAATTTTCTGTCATAGTCAATCCCAGGATAATTAATTCCTGCTGGCAGTGAAGGAGAAACACAGACACAAACCAGATTATTTAAATAGTAATAGAAGACGAATGCAGTGATTTTATAGTCACAGATTATAAGACCATTTATTGTCAGATGGAGCAGGATTTTCAATTTGGATACAGGACAATTAAAATAATAAACATTTAGACAGATTAATTGCATCGCGTATGATACTAACAATCAGTGCAGCCACATGACTTCCATGTTGGTGTTTAAATAAAGCCTGCCAACTTGGCATTAGGCACACAGAAAGATTAAATGCTGGATAGAAGCCTCGTCAGCTCCATTATCTCAGTTTGACTGTTGCGTTGGCAGGAAGTGATCTTGGCAAAGTTCAGCCTTAAAGGTGATTTGACTTTTTTTCCGCTTGCATGGCTGCATGTACAATAAACACAGTTAATTGTCTCTTAATGCACTCACAGATGTTTTGAATCACCTGGGTATTCATTGTCTCAGCAAAGAGCAACCAAAATGCAGTTATGGATTATGTGTAATGGCACAGTGCCCTCTAGTGTTCAAAAAGGAAACTTCATGACAGCCTTGACCAAACCCCCGACAGAACCTTTATTTTTCACAAGGTCAAACTTTGTCCTGCTTTGTCATGTTAACCGATCAGCAATCGAATACATTCACAGCTCGTTATAGACATTCATGACAATGAAAGACATCATTATGTGTCTGATTGTGACGAGAGAAATAATTTTAAAAAAAAATGTATAATTCACAGTCTTCTGGCTTATAGCAGGTTCTCCAGGACAGCAGCAAGAGGATCACAGCTCGTCATAGAGGCACCACAAGAGGTCACTTGGGTGAAATACTCTGAGTCTTTGCACTACAATAGTCTTTTCAAAAGTTTTATGGGCAAAGTGGGGCGTGAATGTTTAAATTCTGCGGTAACTACTGAGTTATTGGCTTTTAAATTCAGATTTGATCATGTTTGGAAATATAAAGTTTAAAAAAATTGGAATAGGAACAGTCCAACAGCATTCTGTGCAGATAATATTACATCAGTGATATAAATGAGGTTGGCTTAGTGTAACCTGACCCAACACTGATCTGAACAATGCTCTCAGGTCAGGTGAGTCACAGAAAAGCAGACAATGATTTTTCAATACTTTCCTATAATCACCTAAACTTCCTCAATGCAAAGGTTCATGATCCTTGAGGCCTTTCCAGTCATATTCCACATCTGTGCATCTTCTAATCCCCTTCTCTGACATCAGTGATGAAAAGTGTCCTTCATCCTCTTCCTCATCCACTGTCCACTCTTAATGTCCAACACCGGCCACCTCTCATCTCCCCTGTCCTATCCACACTTGAATCAGCAACACGTCTTCTTCTCTGGTGGCGCGTAGGCACTTGCGATGCCATTGACGGGCCGAGAGTTGGACCGGAGGAGGACTCGAGGCGTGCTGTTGCTCTCTAAGTCCCCCTGCTGGACATTGAGGCCATTGCGAGCCAGCAGCTCTCTGGCCATCATCATGAAGGCTTCTTCCACGTTCTGACTCTCCTGGACGCAGAGAGGGAGACAGAGACTTTAGACAACAATTCCAACTTGAACTTCTCTGTGCTTTTCATGTGCGTGAGTACACTTGTTACCTTTGCAGATGTTTCTAGAGCAGCGAGTACGCCCATCTCATTTGCCAGGTTGCAGGCTTCCTCAAACTGAACCTGACGCTCCTGCTCCAGGTCACATTTGTTACCTAGATGGAGAAAAGCAGGTAGCTGAGAGATACAACACCTGGAGACAACCTTACATACCCTTTTGCCACACAAATTAAAAAAAAAAAAAAACCATAGCTGGGTATTAGACGTGATCATCATCAAGTAATCCATGACACTTTATTAGTGTCTCTTTATTAGAGACACCGGAAATTGGCTCTAGTTTATGATATAAACCAATTCACAACAGCAACACCACAAACTTCAGCCTAAAGAATTCCCACAGTAAAACCTCCACCAATTCTAAATAGCATTAAATCTCAAGTGTTTCTGTTAATTTGTCCACCCTCTTGAACAAATCTCACACACAATGCATTCATGCACTCACATGTGACCAGTCACACCCCCACTCACCGATGACAACCAGCACGACATTGCTTGCCCCGTAGAGCTCCACCTCCTTGATCCAGTGAGTCACCGAGTCAAAGGTGGGGCGCCGCGTGATGTCATAGGCGATGATGGCGCCATGAGCGCTGCGGTAGTAGCTCTGGGTGATGGTGCGAAATCTCTCCTGACCTGCTGTGTCCCACACCTGCATCTGTTACACACACATAGACGATAATGAGGAATCAGCCTTACTGGCTACATGGATGGCATACACTTGGATGTATAACAGATGTGCACATCACACACACATACATGCATGCATGCACGCACGCACGCACACACGCACACACACACACACACGGGAAATGATGTCTCAGACTCCTTGGTCTCCCTCTGCAGAATACTCCCTGAGCATCTGTCAGACCCTGCTGACGTGGCAACAGCTGTCATAGCAACCAATCCAGACTCACCAGCTCAGCCTATTTGTTTGTGTTGATAGTTTGAGCCGTGTCCAGTTTTGCAGTCTGGATAAGCATAAAAAACAGATGTTTTTTTTCTGTTTCGTTAATGAAATAAAAGCTCCCATCTTCACATTTTGGAATATAAGCCTGTGAAAACATAGATGACTGGTCATATTGTGAATAAGAAACAGATTCTGACGGTGTTTTCCTGCTTAACGACCCGCTCTTTCTGCAGAAGTTGTAAAAAATGAAGAAAGCAGTGGTGGAGCGGATTGAGGATGGGTGCTGAATATCAGGTGGCTCAATTACACCCAGCCTCAGGCTTGAATCGTTTGTTGGCGGGTGAGGGAAACACACAAACAGGAGCTCTCATTGTCTGGACTCATTTGAACCCTTTTGCTATTGGCAGACAATTCAGTTTACTGTGTTAACTTTACAACCTTGTGTCGTGATTTAGAGATTCGTAAAACCAAAGACGGACTGAATGGGAAAATGCTTCAGCGCTATCGAACGCTGACATCCTGCCTGTGGAAACCAGTCACAAAATCCATCAAAGCTTAAACTCGTGTTACCATAAATCAGGGGTGTCGGCCTTTGACACCACAGCTCTCTTATAACTGCAAAGAATTTGTGACGTAAGATGTTAAGATGACATGATTATACATCCTGCAGCCATCTAGCTGGCTTGTTTACAGATCATTCCATTTATAGTGTGCGTGTGTGTGTGTGTGTGTGTGTGTGTGTGTGTGTGTGTGTGTTTGTTGAGTAACGGACTGGACCCCCCCTCCTGGCTATGACAGATCTACAGATAAACCTGATGAGACGGATGCAAACATAAACAAAGCACAAGTGGTAGTAAATTTTGATCCACCAATGCAGCAAGCGACTCTATCTGACCATTCTGGGCTCCCGTACCCAACAGTATCACCGCTGGCAGGTGCTGCGGTGCCTGTCTACCCACTGATCAATATAAATCAGTTTGCACATGAATTATCAGTTAATTAGTGATCACGGGGGATGTGTAACTAAATGACAGGAGATTATTTTAATCCAAATTAGTTTTCAGACCAGAAGGACACACTGATCCGCACAGAGCCAATCACTGTCCACCTAAATCATTTACTTCCTCCTCTAGCTCTGTGACGGTGCCGAGAAATCATTCCAGGTTTATTTTTGTCCGCACAAAAGCCAGAGTGGAGCGGAGGAACCTGAAGGACAGGTCCGTCATGTGAGCTGCTGGTCTGACCTGTTTTGGACTGAGTCTAACTGACACTGTAACCAAAGGGCACATTTTGCTGTACTGTCATTTACCCCCAAACCTAGAAAAGTCCATCGCATCTGAGTGGTGCTTTGGGGTTGCATTTTCCTTTTTTTGTCAAAGTAAACGGTAAATATTTGACTGAAAAGGCCTGTAAGCATGCTGTGCAGCCTGTCAGTGTCAGGGCCAGCTGACTCTGTGACACCCATGATAAGGATCAGGGTGTTTCAAAGGCATTAGTGGAGCATAATCAGGGTATCTGCAGGGTTCACCGAGTCAGATTTAACACCCTTTTAATCGCACATAGAACATAATTTAATACCCAGTACCAATGTATGCTTGAAAACAGCAGGGGCCAGCGGTTTCTTGAATATCACATAATTTCTAACACTAAGCATGAGCTGCCCAGCTACTGTGACAGCTCCAGGTTGAATGGTGCGTTCTGGAACTCCAAAAAAAGGGAAACAAACACACAAAAAAAGGGTCAGACAGGCTCCTGTGTGCACAATCCACTGTCTCCTGACAGAGAAAGTTAAAGCATTTTACACCCAACATTACTGCAGTTATAATTGAAGACTGTAATTCCTTCTCAGGCCTTTCAGGAAATTGAATTCAAAGCCTTTAAGGCCTATCTAGACCTGTTTAGTCTGACGATTCTTAGGCCGTGGCTTCACTGCCTTCACTGTGTTTTAAACATTAAATCTATTGCACATAAACACACGGAACGCACACACACTCATGCACACCACACACAGCGCTGACCTTCACTTTCTTCCCCTCGATATCCACGGTCCGCACGCTGAAATCCACTCCGATGGTGTTCTGCTGCCTCTCCGAGAAGACGCCCGACTTGAAATTCTGAACCACGCAGGTCTTCCCCACGTTGGAGTCCCCGATCAGGATGATCTTAAACAGGAAATCAAAAGTGTCATCATGCTCAGGTCCTGGGGTCTGCATGGTGGAGGCACTGTTTTTCTGAGGATGGGAGTGGAGGAAATGATCCCCCCCTTATGCTAAAATGCTTGGAGTTTGAGGCCAAGAGTTGCTGAGTTTCATTTAAAAAAAGCCTAAATCTAAAGCTAAAATCTGGTTGTTTCCCCAGACTGGATTTCCAGCAGCAGGGTAAAATAAATAGCTAAAATTTGAATAATTTAGAGTGTAGACACTGTAAAAGGCACACAAGCAACACTATGAAAGAATCAGCTCTGCCTGTTTGCAGTTGCTACAGACTGAGGGCATTTTCTTTAGTTTGCTGCATATCTCTGTCTGGTGTTTCCAGCCAGTTCAGCCGGTCTGTCCCCCTCTTGTGCTCTTTCAGGAGGACAAAACTGTCTCAGTCTCTGCTCCTCCTTTCAGCTCCTTCTCGGGCGTTGACCCACTTCATGGCCCACAGCAGAAGAGGGCACAAGTGCACGTCCCATCCTTTACGTCCTCCCACACGGGTTCTGCCAAAGAAAAGGGGAACTTCCCTGAAATGGAGTCTGAAAAGATGCTCGTCTGTAGTCCAGGTTCCTGTCTAATCCACCTGCTGTTCCTTCACACGTGCGGCAGTATTCCTCCTCTACCGGCCTCTCTGTCTTTATCTCTGTTTCCTTCTGTCATCAGTTTTTCCTGTTCTCACTGACTTATAGTCTCTCTCTCTCTCTCTCTCTCTGTCTCTCTCCCTCCATAGCACCTGTGGAGACAATAGAAACCTGCCCTACCTGTTCTAGGAAAGTAGCCCAGCCCCATTGCTGCTGTGGGATCCTGGGAAATGCAGTTATTTTACCACTCTGGGACTCTGTAAATCTCAACTGTCGCACAGTCTGTTAAAACCATAGAACGTTGTTTTAAACTCTGCTCAACATCCCAACAATTACAAAGATGCTCAATTTGTGATAGAGCAAAAGAGCAACCCTATGTCGAAGTGCTGAGCAGTGGTGCAATCTAACTGAGCACATTTATTCCCTTCTGTACTCACTGTAAGTACCATTTTCTTCATTTTTCATTTCAAAATTTATTGTTCATTCATTCTTCATGGTAAAAAACATATAACATTGGAATCAGCATCTTGAAATCTTACTTTCTTTAACCTTATGCTACTTTTTTTTTTTTTTTAAAGGCGACGTTGTTCCACACTGTATGACCATTTCTCCTTCTGCATGTTCCCAACAACTAATTAAACCTATAGCTGGCTGAACCTTTACGGCTGCATCAATACAGCAAACTATTGTTTGAGCATCAATCAGTCACACTAAAGAGAGCACACAACAATGCTTAGCCAGTTGTGGACTCGTAGAGACATGTAGTCAGTGGATTCTGACTTATTTAGAAGAAGCAAAATGTTTGATTTGAATATGAAAACAAAACAACAGAGAGGGGAAAGCATTTTCAGATTGAACACGTTTAATTTTGGGTTCATACTGGGAGACAAAGGATAGATAAGTATGATCCATAATAAAATGTGAGAAATAAAAATATATATAAAAAATAAATAATGTCACCTTTTTGTCATCTTTTTTGATTCTGGTCAACATTTTGCGTGTGCTGATGCGTGTATTCCTGGGTGTGTCCCTGCTCATCATGCAAACAGCCGTTGCACCCATCACTCTTACATGAAATCCTTTAACTATGGCTGAGCATCATTCCTGCGCGCTCATCCTCCGCATCCCAAGGTTTCCGACTGCACTTGAAAGCGGCACAGAGCATCCTCATCCAGCACGTCACCGTGACGTCCTGTGCGGATGGCTGGATGCCCTCACTGTTAAAATCACAGCTCTGTAGCCTTAATATTTTCAGTTTTTTGTGAAAGGGCGTTTTAAAGGTCGGGAGAGAAGCGGCGGCATGCAGCGGAGCGCGGTGGTCGTGGTGGCGGACAAAACGAGCCTGAAAAGGCCGTTTATCTTTGCTAATGCTGTGCATATGGTAGGTAAAATCCCCTGCTTTTGAATGCACTTCAAGTCAAGAGGCCTTTTCTAGGCTAGTCCTCTGATCGGATGTTTTTGATTTGCTGCTGTTATTCTGACCCAAATCGTCCAGTCTGTGATGAACCCAAACATGACTCGCGCTGCATGTCTCCAAACAGGCTGCAGCGGAGCCCCTCCATCAAAATGATGTGCAATGTGGCAACATCTGCAGTGCATTTTGTGCTAAAATGTTTTCAGGTTAGACAGAAAGAAAGAGATTAGAGAGAAAATGAGAGCTTTATCAAAAAGAAAAGCAAAAAAGACGCCATTAGGTAGTTAGAATTTGCATCTGCAGAGGATAAGCTTTCTTTTCCATCCTCCTCACATACTCTCTCCTTAAAGAGCATCCTACAATGCTAATGTTTGCAATGCGTGACTTTACAGTCATATGCAGTGTTGGCTGTGATATTGCTATATTATTTCAGTTGCAGGCTAGCCCTGAGTAGCATGCTGCTGCCATGCATCAGCCCTTAAATGAACTATACTGCTCCTCCATGAGGTGACACCTGAAGGCAGCACAAACATAAAAACAATTGAGGTGATGCTGAGTTGTATTTACAGACTGGATTCTACTTTACATCGCAAAGTGAAAATATGCATTTCCTTCACAGTGTGTAGGCCTATAAACACCTCCCAACTTCCATCAGATTGCAAAGTTAACAGAGTCCTGTGCTCCTCTCTTCTAAGGCGCTGTGCTTCTTCATGTTGACGATGACAGTCGCTTGGCATAGAGACCTCATACAAACTGGCAAGGTAAGACTGATGCCCCTCTGAGCGGATGGAAATAATTTCCCGAGCAGGTAATATTTGTAGGAGGCAGGAATAGCTCCTGTCTTGGCAGGATTTAAAGGAGGACGAGAGCTGCTGATGTCCAGGGGCGATTATTAATGCATGGGTCTGCTTGGTCTTCCATCGATACTGCCTGAACACACGACAGCATTTTATACTGTCTTCTCTCTGGAGCAACTGACTCCAAGCCCTCGTGTTGGCGAGGATCTGCCAGTTGAAGTGTCCTTGGGCAAGACAGTGAATTATCTTCAGGCGGCAAGGGCGCCGTTCTGTAGCTGACCCTGACCCTTACCCTCTTTTGTTGCCACGCCATCTCAGAAATACACCTGTGACGACGAAATAATATTAATATTGGGTATGAGTGAATATCTCAGACGACGTCTACCGCAGATCCTTTTCAAATAATTTTTGCTGTACGCAAGAATTGTTTGTCATTGCCAGTCAGTGTGTGCTTTAACACCCGTGTGTTTTCAATCCTCAGCTGGTGTCCAGTGTTTCTGTCGTGATAATGTATGTCATGGAGATCGGCTGCCTGCTGCTCTCAGTGCTCGGTGTGTTTGGAGCCTGTAAAGGAAAGAGATGGTGTTTGATTCTGGTAAAAACCTGCTTTAAGTGTTGTCTGTGTGTGTTTGTGTACCTGAGCAGGAATGTGTCAAGAGAAAAATGATCATTTTTTATCACAAGATTTTCTCATGAGTGTGTTCAGAAATTACTACTAATGCTGCTTTATGTGTGTGTGCAGTATGCAACTGGGATGGCAGCAGCCAGTCAAACAATAATTGTCAGAACGGCACTAAGTTACCAAGATGTTTATGAGGTATAGTACTTGAATGCCCTGCTTTTACGATATTTCATTTACAGCTGTTAAGAAGCTGCTTTAATGATCATACTGAACGTGATTTCTCCCTCCTCAGAAACGAGTGGTCCGCGAGGAGTCCAAGCTGCTGTCCATGATGCCCCTCACTGGAACCAGCAAAGCCAACAGGACGCTGCTGTATAGCATTCAGCAAGAAGTAAGCAAATATTTTTTTAACACTGCACAATCCAGATAATGCATCCCTCTTTCTTCAAAGTGCAGAGGTTAAAAAAGTCAAAAGACTTCCTGGGGTATTTTTGTCTGCCACACAATCAAATGCTGTCAACTTCAATATCAATATAAGCTTATGTCTCAAATAATGTCTGTACTGTTGCAGCATTCCCTGAAGACAGACATTTTGTCACTCTTATTATTCTTTGTCTTAAATTTGGGAGATAAGCATGCTTTAAAGTTCCCATGATGCTTTGTTGTAAGTAGGAAGTATAATGCTGCCAATTAGCTGTGGGCTACAAATTGAACCCTGTTTTTTAGCCCATTTGTTGAAATTAGCACAATTAAAAGTGTGCCGAATGAGCTGTTAGCAGTCCCCGTTTGCAATGCATCCATAAATGTACAGATTACTACCACCAGATTACTTTGATACTGAAGTAAACCTGAAAGCTTGATAATTCTCAGGCAAGTTCTGGTGTTTCAGGAGCAGCTTTTTTCCCCCTATGATTTCTAAGCATATTTATGGATGTGTATTCACGCTGGACATTGACTAAAATGATATCCTCAGAAAGTGCAAGTCAGACTGAATCTAAAAATAGATGTGACCACGACCAACACGCCCTTAATAGTATCAGAACCACAAAACACACAAGAATGTCCCTGCTAGGAAGCTTCCACTTCCTTGTGTCAGCCAGCATCGTGTGATTAGTTTAGCTCACTGATACAGCCAGCAGGAAAGTTTGTAGTTTATCAGCCATTAACATCCGCTGTTAGCTAGCTTTAGGGTACTTTGGGGGCTTTTTCTTGGAAGGCTAAAGTGAAAGGAAATCTGGGGAGGCTGCCCAAAGAAGACAGTCTAGCCCAGTCGAACTCAACACACGCATTTGGTGGATTTTCCAGTCATCTTTCACCTCCAACACAGACGCACAAATCACACACAGCACTCAGGCAGCGATCAAACTTGATTGAGGCCACACCTGCGGTATATGTAGTCTTCAGGGCGTGGCCGGGCAAGCAGGTGTGTCCCGTCTTAAAGAGGCACGTACTCACCCTGCTGCAGGGGAATCATTCACCCGTTCAAATAAAGACAGTACATTAAGACCATGACCAGGATCTAAGGTCACAAAGAGCTCTGAACTGATTCTGCAATATGTAACTGAACATGTCTGCATCATTCATGGTGCTAGTTGTGTATTATATAGTGTGATGCAATTTATTCTGGATATGCTTATGATTTGTGTTTGTGTGTTTGTCACCTCCAGTTTGAGTGCTGTGGTCTTATTGAAGGCTACAAAGACTGGGGCTCTTCCATCCCTGCTTCCTGTAACTGTCAATATCCAGGAAAATGCGTGAGTACTTCCCTTTATGGGAGCAGAATACAAGCAGTGAAGATGACTCAGTAGGATCTCTGTTCCTGTGAGACACATGAGGGAGAATTCGAGGTCGTGATACTGTATCATGGCTGACCCAAACGATGTGAATAAGACGCAGCCCCTTTACATTTTGAATTGTCATTTTATCTAATGGGATTCTGTACTCTTCACCAGATTCGCCTACGGGGCAGCGCCACACTTGGAGCTCCGAAGAACCAGTATGTTTATCAAGAGGTAAAAGATCTTAGCCAGGAAATTGCTTTCCTGGCTAACTCATCCTGTTTTCTCTCTAAATTTTGAATTACATCAGTGGTTCTCGGCATTTTTGGCTGCAGGTGTGATGAGCTGCACTCAGATAGGTTATTTCTTCATTCACATTCCAGCTTCTCCTGCCACCACTTCTAAAACAAACCTGTTTCTTCACAGCCTTGCCTGCCAATTTATGTGTCTGAACTGAAGCTTGCATTCTCGTTGGCCATGGGTATACAGTTTGGAAGTGGAGTGTTTTGGGTATGTTCTTCTTCTACACATTTATATGTTTGATAGGACAATAATACCTAATTTGTGTGAGATAACTTAATTTGTATTGCATTATACACATTAACACTTCCTGTCATGAAGCAGACATAGCAGACAGGGGCTCTTGTGGTCAGATCTGATCCCAGGTCTGCAGAAGATCCCAGTTGTAACCATCACTGGACAGCGCAGCATGCTCGTAACTCTCGTGCTTCCCTCCCCAGGTGGTCTTACTTGTCATGAGCATCAAGCTGATGGGCCAGATAAAAAGGAAGCAGGAGTTCATGGCTCTCCTACAGTCCAACAGATACGTTCCCGGTGCCTTCTAGTCACCGGGTACATTTTGATACACCCAAACAAGAACCTCTTGTTTTGCACACGTAAACACATTATGCTGTATCCCATAATCTGGCTATTTTGCGCTATAGCAACATATGTTGACATTCTAATTTTCTATTAAGACGTGTTAATGCATGTAACTGATATTGGAAAGTAATCTACATGCATAGATCAATTTCAAAGTCTTTTTTTGTTTACCTTGCTGCTGTAAAAACACTGCAATTAAATGAAAGTAATGAATCTTTAATAATCATCACGTTTTCACACGCTTTTGTCATATCTTTAACATTACGCTGGCTAGCCGAGCTTTGTTTTCTTTAAGTAGCTGCAGCCTATCCTGGTGTTTTCTTATTCATTTTATGTGTTGTTAAGGAAGTGTGTGGATGATATTCTTTCTCTCCATTTCCTTCATACCTGCACACATCAGTGAGTCTTTTTATATTTTTGTTTTTCATTTACTTGCTCTGCTGAAGCTACATTCTGCCAGCACGGCAAAGGATTTCTAACACTTCTTGAGATGTGTGCAGTCGTCAGTCATCTTCTGCAAAATCTGCACAGCCGTCATAATACGACGTGTGGAGCTGAGGCTAAAACTCTTTCACAAACAGCATCGCTGCAGGCTCATCAATTAATGGCTTTAATTTAACACTTTGTCTACCGGACCAACACCTTTTAAACACAAATATTTAAATATTCGTACTTGTCTTAAGGCTCGCTCATTGAATTTTCAGCATTAGAGCAACCAATAATCTTTGAACAAATAATAATATTAATAACCCTTATGTAGCACCTTTCTTAAACAGTGTTTACAAAGTGCTTTGATTGAAATATAATCGTTTATTTAATGTGGAGCAATGTCATTTTCTTGGGTAAATAATCAGGTTAGACAAAGGAATGAGCCGCGGCTCTCATTGGGACGCCAGAATGTCTTGATGCCTTGTGAATAAGCACATAGTGTATTTGAAAACCTCGCCACTCCATTCAGTTTCTCTTTAAGCACATGTAGTGAGTAAATGATACTTGATCATGTCCACTAGAGGGAGAGGGGACTCTGTTGGTCGCACATTCAGTAGACATGCAGTAAAATCCTCAATGATCTTGCAGCCGAAAATTTGATTCCAAGGTGTGGGCGTGTGTTGGAAAAGGCCGCTGCAGACTGCAGGCTGTGAGAGGCTTTGGGCAGGAAAGTGAGTCATCAGTATTCTTGCAGAGGCCGTAATGACCCCAGCGGTGCAAGTCCCACCGAAAAAGCCTTTATGCCACATCACTTCTAATCTGACTCGCTGCATGAGCTGCCTGCGGCTGAGACGTCTCCTAGACGAATGTACTGTCAAATAAATTTCATCTGAAAACAGCAGATCCAATGTCTACCTGTGCACTTTAACCATTAATGCCTGATATACAGTATGTTCTTGCTGAGTACGGTGTTTTTATTTCTGTCATACACTGTCGTTTTTATTTATGGAATGAATTTATGTAATATTTTGTAAATAGCAGAAATAAAAAGATGTGATTCTTGTTCCTTTAACGTCGTAGTTCTTATTTTGAAATTGTTTCTCAGAGCTGGAAAACTGTGTTTAGCAAGAACTGTGTTTAGGTACAATTTTAGATTTTCTCATTATGCTGCTTTAGTAGTTTAATCCAGGGGCTCCCGATAAAGGGGTGGAAAACGCCGAGAGCTTGTGAGATGATTCATTGGAGAGGAGGAAAAGAACAAAAACAAAGTTCTGCTACAGAAATTTGCATTCAGCGTCATGGACATTTTCTTTAGTCATTGCTTTTTCTCTCAAATAATGGTCTTTTTTGGTCTTTAAACAGTTAAATGAAACTGCCTGAGAAGTTCGGAGGGGAAATGTCTCTTTCCTGAACTTTTTAACAACTCACATGCATCTGAAACATGACAAGGGGCCCCAACTGGACACTGTTCTTTGTAAGGGATCACAGACATTTTGCATATGTAAAATCTGAGTCTAAAAAGCAGCTGCAGCTGTCAGATACATATATTGGAGAAAAAATTATAATATTTCTCCCTTGAAATGTAGTGAAGTAGTAATTTAAAGTTGAGTGAAATGGAAATACTCAAGTAAAGCACGTTAACATTGTACTAAAATACTTGAATAAATGTCCTGGGTACTTCTACAGTTGTGATACTTTAAGTACATTTAGCGAATTTCACTTAATATTTTTGCTTTTTACAGTATTTGTAGGCTTTTTCCTGCTCAGTTTATACAGGAGGAAATAAGTTAACAAACAAAAATCAGTATGTAAACATTGCAGCTGTTACGTCTCTGTGATGATAGCAGTGAGGTTGCACAGTTGGCTCCTGACTGGGAGGCGGAAGGACGGGGAAGCGCCTGAACTTCCTCCTTCCTTCATGCGGGGGAGGAGGAGGGAGTGACAGGAGGGAGTGACACAGCAATGCCAAAGGAGGTGAGAGGTTTCTGTATTCCCGTCTTCTCCTGCCATGAACAGCAGCACCTGATCCTGGAAACACTCTGCATGCAGCACCAATGTGAATAAATAAATCCTTTCAGAGATCGGAGCTTTAACATGAAAATATAAATCAGCGTCGACTATAAAACTACACAAGAACTCCAGGAGCTTCTTTAATAAAAAAAACAACAACATAGTTCGCATAAAGTTTGACAGAATATGATAGATACATTTTCAGAAAGCTACAAAACCACAAAATACATTCTTATTCAAGCTCAAATACATCCAACAAGTAAATATTTCTGCAGTCATATCTTTTTTTAAAAGCCATTTTCTTCTTTTACAGACATCTTGGATCACATGTGCTGAATAATGATCCCAAACTGGAATAAAATACCATGAGAGAGTGCAACTGAAGTCACTTCACTTCTTATTTGATCCATCTGATGCCCAGCGAAGGGAAGTGGAACTAAATGGGGGCGATGCAAATTTGTGTAATATTCTGTAAGTGCAGCTCATGAAAGGGGAATATACTCTTTCACAGTGTGTGCTGGTTTCATAAAATTGACAGGATCAGTAAAGGTAAAAATCCACTCATGGAGCGTTCCTTTCCTTGCACCAATCCCAGTCTTCTTTGCAACCTTGAAAAAATCCGCTGACATGACAGGTGTATCAGGTGTACTCTGCAGCGTCTACGAGGACGGCGTAGTTGCCTGCTTTTGCCTCGGGACTGTAGACCACCGCCGGCGTTTCGTCCTTCTGGCTCAGCCGACACAAGATGACAACGCCCAACACTGCTGCCAGCATCTGAGAGGAGAGCGAAACAGCGTTACTTCCTGTTTATCTTTTGTTGCCAACAACAAGACTTTGTTTTTAACAGAGCTGCGAGTTTAGAAAGAGACGGAGGGCGGCGGAAAAGAAACACAGTGACAGCGTCCTCCACTGAGGACGTGCTGAGAGAGCACAGAAGGTGAAGCACAGGTGGAACTCATCTATGGAGCCATCATTGATGTTAGTAATAACACCTGTGCTTTTCCTCCTATCACAAGCCTAAATGTCTTATTTTGGCTTGTGATAGGCTCATGCCCCCCTCATCTTTGGAAAGGTTATTCCCTTGTTTTCATCATTTCTAGTGTTTAATTTGTCGAATATTGTAAAAAGTGTTGTTTAGCTTGTTAACAGCTGTGATTTACGACTAATAAGGGCTTCAAAGGCAACACGGAGGCTTCGTTTGAAGAATGATGACCACTAGCCCCTGTTGTGAAGCTGAGTTTGTCTGTGTGGAGAGAAGCTGGAGGTACACATGTCGGCTGACGGCACATACCCAGAGTAATATGACCCCCATCATTATGCCCAGCGCGGCGTTTATGCCACTTATCTCATCCCCAATCAAGTAAGGAAGGCACGCCTGAAACAGAAGAGTGGATTGATCAGTGTCAACAGCATGCTGTTGTTTTATGTACACATATATACACACCTATATAAACTACATCCACCCCTGGGGTGCAAATGGAGACAAGCCTTTTCTCGCATTACAGCGTGAAAGCAGTTTTCACTGCGGCGTCAATCGACATGAAAATCAAATGAGCATTTTCACTGTGATGCTCTTTATTACCTCTTTATAAATCATGACGGGCTGGTCATCGACCATGAACTCAGACAGGCTGCTGTTTCTGGGAGCTGCCACCTGCAACACACAGACATGAATCACAGGCTGAATGTCCAATGAGTGGAGACAGGTGCTGCTGCGCCCGTGGAGGAAAATGCATTTAGGGGAGGAACGTTTACAGGACCAGTGTGTAGGGTTTAGAGGGATCTATTAGCAGAATATGGCAAAAATGGAATATAATTCATAAGTATGTTTTCATTAGTGTACAATCACCTGAAAATAAGGATCATTGGAACGAGCTCTTTATATCTAGAGGGGGAGCGGTCCTCTGCCATGTTGCACCGCCATCTTAGCCCAGAATCTAAACGCTTGGAAATTGAGTGGTGAGGTGACGAGTGGTGAGGTGCAATCTGCAACCTCACCACTAGATGCCACTAAATCCTACACACTGGTCCAGTAGAGCTAACATGCTGCTCTTTAGCAGATATAATGTTTACTATGTTCACCATATCAGATTTCCGTGTTGGCATTACAACATTTGTTCATGGAAATGCAGTTACAGTTTTAAAAGTGTTTGGTCATTAACAAAAGTATGGGGCAAATAAAAATACTAACCCGACGGCGGCCCTCTATGGGAAAGCCAGGGGACTATCCAAGTTATTGCGATTCATCCTGAGGGGAACTTGAGTGTGTGTGTGTGTGTGTGTGGGGGGGGTGTGTGTGTGTGTGGGTGTGGGAGTGTATGTGTGTCCTCTGGGAATGTCTGTACAAAAATTCTTGGCAATCCATCCAATAGTTGCTGAGATATTTCAGCCTGGGCTTTTGGATTTGTGCTATTTTGGGATGGCTTGAGGTCCCTTGTATGAAAGAGGGAAAATGTTCTACTTTGTATTCAGTATTCAAGCTTTTTTTTTTAAAAAAAAAACTTTATCCACAATGATATACAGCAGTCTTTGAGTTTTACTAATGAATATCATGTATCAATAGTTTGTGACAGAAATTGAGAAGCTTTGACACTCACACATGGATTAGTGGACTCTTCAGTGCACAGGCAGGATGACGAGATGTTGTAGCCCCAGTCCTGGTAGCCCTGATCCAGTCCACAACACTGCAACTGAGGAGGAAGGGTGGAAGATGAGGGTAACTGCAGAACAAATCCTGGACAACAAATCCACCTCCTGCTAATGATTAAGTCAACTTTGCTTTCCGGACGATTTGCTGCGGTGCGTTTGTGCCAGGAGGCTGCGCTCACATTTGCACCCATTTTCAGTAAAATAGGGCCCTGAACTAGAACGTGAACGCATACACAGGCTCACACCGCCACGCAGGGTTACTCACCTCTGACTGCACATACATGAGGCCGTCTAAGAAACCCTCATTGGCATTAGGCAGCGGAAGCATGTCCAGGTAATGCCTCTTCATTTCTTCAGCTAACTGCAAAGCAAGGAAACGTAATATAAAGATTAGATAACGAGCAATTTTACAATGTGACTGTATTTTTTGCTTTTTTTTTTTGTGGGTGTATTTGTGATTCACGAAGCACATGCAGTCAAACCAAAAACGTCCGGCAGTCACGCTTTTGTCAACCTAAGTAACAGTGATTACAATCTTAACATGAAGGATGTTGGAGTTTGCGAGCACTGATGCGACTTATTTTGTGATTTTAGCAGCCGCACCGGTGCAGCAATACTCAGCATCTGCATAGTTTGAGGGGGAGGGTCTATTTCACTGCCTTTCCAAAAACCAAGAACAAAAGTGTATGGATTTAACGGCATGTTCATCTGCTGTGAGCTACACATGTTAGCATGTGTGCCTCTATCTCTATGTTACATCTATGGGGGAATCACTGCAGCAACACGTGTGTGCAGAGTTGTGAGCAGGAACAGTAAGAGATGTGGCATTTAACCAACTGTTACCTGATCTTTGCTCCTCTCTGAAACACTTAAAGAGTCTGCATACACGAGCGATAAAGCGTGTTTTGTCAGGGATGCAGTTTCGGTGCAGCCTGGTACCTTACATGGTTTACATGAATCCTCAACACATCTCAATGTCAACACATCTCAACGTCAACTTTGTCATACCTGTGGTCGCACAACCAGCGCTCGGATTTCACATGCAGTCATGAACAGACTGCCCAGGATAATTCCAACTGTAAACTGACGCACACACGCACACACACACACATACACACACACATATATAGGCATGAGCTATCAGATTCTGGGAGCTTGCGATAGTTGTTTCCCACTACTGCTTTTTCTTTACCCACCACTATCAGCGGCCACTGCTTCTCTTTACAGGCACCGTACACACCTAAGATGGTCAACAGCAGTGTTACGATGGAAATGACATACATGGCGTGAAGGCCTGCGTGCATCTTCTCCACCTGCAGAGAAAACAGACAGGGAAGCGGATCAGCAGGCTCTGTGGGAAAAACCTTCAGCATGCACGCACGCCGCTCATGTGTCTGAATTGTGTTTTATTCCTGCAGTCAGTGCAGGTTTTACACAGATTGCAGCTGGGCTGTTGTGAATGTCAAGGTGAGTTTTGGCGAACGTCTACACAGAGCAGTGTTATTCCTGTGATATTACTGGACGCTAATTCATTTGACAACAGCAGATTTATGTGTGTGTAGGAGTCAACTTCAGTGAGTCGGTTTTGCACTGACTCGTTTTAACCTTCGCTTCCACAAACTGGTGACCTGGAATAGTATATTGTGCAAACCTACGGTCAAAGTGGGTGTAAAGCTGGACTTTCACCCTGTCTTTTTTCAGTGCTGTGTGTGTTTTAAGATTTGTGGTGTTGTGGAGGAGAAGAAGTATCAAGCTTCACATAATCTATACACTCATACTGTAGATAGATAAGATAAGATTCTAGATGGATGTCTTTTTCTCACTGTAAATACACGTTACCTCTTCATCTTCGAAGTATCCGTGGCTGAACAGAGTGATTGCCAACAGCAGGGCGCTCAGGATCTGCAACAGCAGCAACATACTTCATGAAACATTACTTTCAGGGCTCAAATTAGCACTTATTTTTATTCTTTGTCAATCTGCCCATTATTTTTTACAATTAATCAATTCATTTACAGTCCAGCAAAAGGTCAGAAAATTGTTTCCATAGCCAAAAGTGACGTCCTCCCCCAAACTTCTTCAACCAAAAGTGTGTTAAGAGAGTCATATTAAGAATCAGTGAACAACAGGAAGGCAAACGAGCCCTGCAGGACAAAAGTGACAGCTACAAAATAACAGGAGGGACAGGCAAACAGCCAAAATCACATGCTGCCTCATCCACTTAAATTCTGCATGTGAAAATGATGTGGAAGGATTTTTTAAATTCATGTACACATAGATTTTACCTCTCTGGCTCTAGTTTAGTTTTTAGTTGTGGCATTCTTGAAGTTTAGCGCGACATGTGCAGTAAAGATGAGAGTATTTATCCATTGCTTATTCAGTAAATCAACAGAAAATCATCAGCAGCTACTTGATTAATAGATTTATATTTTTATTTAAGAAAAATTAAAAAGCCAATTAAAAAGTTTTTGTCTTGTGTCATAGCAACCTGAATCAGTTTTTAATAACTTCATGAGCATTTTTCACCATTTTCTGACATTTTATAAACCAAACAATGGATGAAATAATCAAGAAAACAATCAGCAGATTAATCAGGAATGAAAATAAGCGAAACATAGTGAAAAAGCTAGAAAACAGCTGTGCTGATCATATCCAGGTCTCCATTTTAAGTGAAACGGTGCAACAGCTGGATTCCGTCGCTGTGTTGCAGAACAAGAACAACTTACCGCGATCAGACTGGTCACGGTGATGTAACCGCGCTTCAGACAGACGTTCACCTTCCCCATTTCAGCTCGGCTTGAGCTCGCGGTCAGCGGGCCGAACACGCTTTAAATCCACACGAGATGAGCCTGGTTGTAGTGAAGAGCCGCGCTGCTGGCAGCTGTGAGCACCTTGGTGTTTATAACTGGGCGGAGAGAGGGAGGAAGTCCCCATGTTGTACTGATAAAAGCCCTCCCCATCTGGATGGAGGGGCTGCTGTGTGTGTGTGTGTGTGTGTGTGCGCGCGCGCGCGTAGTGTGGGTCTTCCATATAGAGAAGAAGGCCTTGTGAGAGGAGTGTTATCTAACCTTTGTGTCCATACAAGAATGTGCATGAAGAGGATGTTTAAATAGGCATCTCCTTTTTGGATCCTATGTTTCATGCTTCTTTCCCATGTTAAAAAAATGCATATTCCCCCGACACCAGTAGAATCAGGAGGTTTTTGTGGAAGTCTTCGGGTTTGTACGTGCATCTTGGGAAGGGTGATAGGTGCGCTGTGGAAAGGCTAACAGATGGCAGGACAGTATAAACAAGGCCAAAGATAGAAAATGGTGATGTTTCAACGTGGAAAATCAGTCTGTTCTGCAGAGCATATTCTGGCTTTGTAATCTGTGACGAGAATAAAGCTCTCTGACCCAGCTCTTCTGGACTCTGATGCTCATTTTTCACTCTGTGCATTTTTCTGAAGTGAGCTCGACTAGTTCTTAGAACAGAGAATCTGTAGATGAAGTTATGCACTTAAAGACTAAGAACCTGAACCTGATCCAACCAGCAGCAGGCCCTTGACGGGACCCCAGAAAATCCACGTCAGGGGGAGGAGAATTATTGTTGCACACACTGCTCAAAAACTAATTATACTTATTTATTTAGGGCCACCTCGTAGCTCTGGTCTGCAGCCTGGAATCAGCTGCTCAGTGCATTTACACCTCAGGCCTTCATCCAAAGCTTGTAATGAAGACACATTCATTCTGAAGATGAGATGACATGGCCGAGCATGCACAAAGTGACCAGTGTGCTCGGTGAGAGGCATCAGCTGATGTTTGATTCAGCTTTACTGTTGCAAAAAAAAAAAAAATCTGTCACTTTTTCTGCGCTGACAGATAAAGTGGGCCCATGTGCACAGATAAATAAATGTGTTCCTTCTGGGATGTTTTTTGCAGAATTAAAGACGGAGCTCTGGACTGGAGCTGAGAGACAGTGGTAACGTGAAGGAGGGGCATCAAATTCTCATTTTTGTTTTTTGTGTGTGTGTGACTGAACATGCCTTCTGTTCAGTCCCCCATAAAGCACTTTTTGTCTGCTGTTGTTTTGGACGAATAAAGGAACTAGTGAGAGGCTGCATCACATGACCTCCCATTGGACACACACAAAGGAACACACACTCACACCATCTATCCATCTATCTATCTATGTATCTATCTATCTATCTATCTATCTACAGACGCACATTTCTGCAACGTTATTGGTGCCTGCCTCCTAAAACACTTTCCATTGTCAGAGCAGATACAAAGTGAAGCATTTCCTGGTAGAGTGTACAAACATCAGAACACACACACACACACACACGCACAGCTTTCTTAGTTTCTAAGTCACCAGCGCACATCCACAAAATCTTTGGCCCGCGCTCACACATCTGTAAGACATGAAAGCACAGAGGCCTTCTGTGACGCAGAGAATGTTGGTGGGCGGAAAGTGTGCAACGGGCCAAAAAGGGGGGCAACAAGTTTTTGGACCAGTTCTGTAGTCTAGAGGTGAATGTTGCACAACGGGATTCTCATGGAGCAATGTGGGAAAACTGAATAGAAATATTAGAGCGAAGGCCGGTAAAGATGAATGTACAGTGTCATTAAAGAATGTCGTCACTGTCGGGAGAAGAGGCGTCCCCTGCAGATGAGAAACTTAATATCTCCTGTTTTATTGACTTTGGTAAATCAGAGTGTGCAGCCATGATGGCAGCTCTGTGAGCCTTTTGCTTTTGCCAGTGATGCTTTGAGCTCAATGCTAATGCTAAGCAATTTATGTGAGGGACGAGAAAAGGAGTGGTCCATATGAAGTTTTGTCCGACCACGACCGAAAGCGAAAGCATTTACAGTCGTTCAGAAAATTCAAATAAAAACGAAGGGCATTGAAGAGGGAAGTTCAAACCCTGGCTGGATTCACTTCTCTGCACAGCTGGCCAGTCACGACAGGAAGACAGTGTGAGCGAGGGATGGTCCACCATTCCACTCAGCCACTCATGAAGTTGAGTTTACTTCATGAGGACTGAAAACGGCCAGATAACGTCTTCTGTGACTCCGGAGGACTTCCCAGGAATGCTGAATTGAAATTTTCACAGTAACATGCAGCAAAAATAAATCTACAGCGCTGAATTGAGAGGAAGTTGATTGTTAACAACTTCAGTTCAAGCTGGTTCAATTGGTTTCACATTGTTTGGGTGTTGACTTTACCTACTCTATTTTCCCATCAGTGTAAAATAAAAAATAAAAAAACAGGCTGTAGTCATGTAGCAGTAGGTCACAATGACCCTGCAGATAACAGAGGCTAGAGACCAATCAGGAGGGACAGGAGGGGCTGATTGGCAACAGGTTTGACTGCAGCGGCAGTCTGCAAATTGTGTGCTCACTGTGGCTGCAGCTGTGACTGCTTGATTCTCTCTGACTCTGGTCTAACTTGAGTGTCACACAGCACAGAGGCAAAGCACTGGCTGCCGTTTATTTTATGTTATTTTAGTACTACGTGTTTTATTTTTACTGATTGTATTATTTTATTGTTTTAGTTTTAATACTCTTTTTAATACTGTCTCCTCTTGTTTCTAGTGCGGCGGTTGGTGGGGTCCTCCACTTGCCAGTGTGGTTGACGCTGGGAGTTCACTTTAGATGGTGATACGGTTTGTGGTGGCACATTGTTAATTGTGTTGAGTTTTGCTTTCTTTGGTTATATAGTATACTCCCAGTGTCCCAGCAGTGAGTGGTTGGTGTCCCAGCCGTAGTACTCTGCCCAGCTGTCTGTCCTCTCCTTTTTCATTCCCTGTGTTTTTAATCAAATAAATGGCATGCGTATGACCCACACTGGTTGTTTCGGCATCTTTTATTGAAGCCCTTGTGTTTCACCTGGAAGGCTACATTCATGTTTACAGCACAGACGCGACTGGTATCAATCATCTCATCTTTTCATGGGAAACGGACAATTAGAGTCAAACTATGAACATTTTCATTTGTTTATGAGACTGTGCAAAGCTTCGTGCTGCACATTTTGAGCCTGTAGACAAAAGGGTTATGTTTTGCCACCAAGTCCGATTGTTTTTGAATACTTTGCTTCCTGTGAGACACATTAGCACTGCTGTTACTCCAGCTGTGCAGTCAGATGAAGCTTTACACAGACATACACTCACTGCACTTTCAGGACCACATGTGAAATGCCAACAAGTCTGTGAAGCAGGAACAACCTTTTCCTTAAAATTCTCTGCAGATGTCATTCCTCCCTGACTCCCGCAGAGACTCTGTCAGGGCCTCGGCCCAAAGCAGCTGAAAGCAGCAGCGCCAGCACTAGAAACATATCAGTATAAATGTGATCGTCTTGCAGTCGTTGCTCCAAGGTCTGCAGGAAGTTATGTAACTAATCTGGATGCGCAACCTTGAATTGAAGCCGAGATTTCAACAAAGCAAAGTCACCAAAGGGACCTTCAGTTTGGATAAATATGCTCTCATTCTTTTTCATTCCAGTCACAACTCTGGCTCTGGTGTTTTGAACATGTTGCAGATGACCTATTGCCTTCTTCGGTAGTCCTGAGAGCCGAGCAACAGCACAGCAGATTGGTGTTTATCTTGGAGAAAATTACAGTGCATTCCTTGTATGTTGTTGTAATCCTTTCTTTTGGGAAGTCTGTGATCACCAAAATCTCACTTACAGCAAGTGAACATTGTTATAGAAATAGGCCTCAGATATTTATGTAAGGGATCCACTTCAGATGCATAATTTATGCAATAAAATAATCCATTTACTATCCTTTTCACTCCCTTTACCTCCACGAGGAAAGGCTTGTCATACAACATGCCATGAAATGTGGATTTTTTTTTGTGCACACACAAGAGTGCAGGGTGTGTGTGTGTGTGTGTGTGTGTGTGTGTGTGTGTGTTGTTTCCTGGCTTCAATCTTCAGTTTAAATGTGCTTACATGTAGCCAAGACAGTAAGACGCGGAGTCAACCCTACGTCACATCACTGTGCAGATGGATGTCTGATTATTTTGACAGGACAGCTTAAATTATTTCCAGAAACTGCTTGAGTAATTTCCAGAGAATGAAAGCTGTGAAACAGCAGTTTCACTGTGAGTGATGTCTGACCACAATTTGGGGAATCAGCTCGAGGGGGAGAGGGTATAATATTTCCAGTGTGTAACTAAGTGGCAGTAAACCACCCCCACTGGGAAAAAGTTTGCTTCAAGTTTCTCCAGTCTTCATTTCACACAGTATGTATCAAATCTGTATAATAACTGTCACGTTACAATGATGTTTCCAAAGGCTATAATAAAATAAATAATAAAAAGGATTTTGTTTGTTGTGCACATGTTTTATGTTTTAATTGCCATCGTGTGTGCAAAGTCATTCAGTCTGTACGACAAAGGTAATTAAAATAATTGTTATTACCAGTGAACAGTAGATAACACAATGCCTGTCTTATTCAAAATAAAGATCCAGAGTGTGTAAAAAAGATAACGAAACGTTTTGCTCTAAGATCACAGTGTATGTAGAAAAGCATTGTTGTTGTTGACAAAAATCTTACCACAAAGTCCATTTAGTCGCTTTTAGTCACATCACATGATCTTCATCAGCAAATGTGGTGCCAGTCCAGATCGAATAGTCGATTGTTTTTGAGCACCTTAGATGTAGTGATATGATGGAAAGATCAAGAACAGCAACTAAAGGGACCTAGTGGTGAGACTATTTTCTCAACTGCTGTTTCCAAGGTCAGGAATCAACTGTCAACCCCAGCGTTGTCTTTTCCTTTGACAGCAAAAATCCTAATCAATCACTCAATCACTTGATTAATTTAGTTATTGTTGTGTCAAAAAATAAACTTCTTTGTTTCTTTTTTTTTTTTTACAATTTAAGTCATAAGTAGTCTTTGTGTTTAAAAGTGTCTTTAAAATACATCAAACAATGCAAATCGACATAAAGCCGACATATATCTTTGATGTTTATACAGTATTTCATTATTGTTATTATAATTAGCCTAACTAATTACTTCACAATAAAGTAAGTAGATAATGATTTGCAGGAATTTGTCAGAATAATTCTATTTTATTGTTTTTGGACTGCTCCAGAATCAGTGACAGTATTATTATGATTATTATTATTATTGTTGTTGTTGTTGTTGTTCTCATTCTTTTGCCCCATGTCACCGAAGTAGATATTGGGCCATTTTTTTATAAGCCATATATCTTCTGATATCTCCTGAAGATTTGACAATAAAATGGCATTTTTCAGACCGACAAATCAGGAGAAAATTAAAATTTTTAATTCGAGACTTGTCTCTGTCTCTGTAACACATTCTCGCGAGATCTGGATCAGCACCAAACTCTTGCGAGATCTGGACCAAGTACAAAAATAAGGCGCAAACATTCAATTTATACCGTATCCAATCTTGTATTATTTGGAAGGGCGAACACGCCCACTAAGGAGACTGAAGGTGTATACCATTTCATCCCACTGGCAGAGCCTGAAACAGGTAACCATGTTGTTTTAGAACATGTTTGCTCAGACTGTTGTCGGTCCCTTTAAGAAAAGTCACATGACGGTCACATGGTGCGGAAGAAGACTGATTTGTTTCAGCGTTGTTGTGTTTACATCAACAGCTTCTCGTCTACACACCGCATGCAGGTTCGTTGAGTAAATGAGTAAAAAAAAACAGTGAAGTTTTTATCATTCCTTCATTCTAAATTTATATCCCCATTTAAAGACAGGAACGTGCTTTACTTTCTTTGGTGCCAGAGCTGTACCTGCTATAACAAAGTCGAGGTAGGATTAATCTGAATGATACGGATATTACTGTAAAAAGACGCATGTATAACCTATGAATTAAAGCACGTGTCATCTTTCTCATCCCGCTGGCATTGCTTTTGAATGTTTACCCCAACTCTCCACTGCGTCTAATATTGTATTTCTGTCCTTTTCAGCAACAAGAATAAGTGAAAAGTGTTTGGATGAAGTGACCATGAAGCAAGACAGTGATGCTGCTAACGTCCCTGCATGCTTCATATCAAACCATGAAGGTTTTCTTGGACGTATCAAACACTTAATCAAAGACTTTGTTGTGACTGAGATTGATGTCACCGGGCAGCGTGTTAATACAGCAACAGCCACCCAGACACCAGCCTGTGCCTCCTCAGATAAAAACAATGAGACCAGTGTAGAATTTAAGGAGAACAGTCATTTCTCAGTCTCACAGGACACTGATGATTCAGCTGATTGTGGGCAAGATGTCACCATACCTAGTCCAGGCACTTTTGATTTAAGTGTGATTTTAGGTCAGTCGGTCAGTGAAGAGCTGGAGCAGTTTGTGTTGACTCTCAAAGATGAAAAGCCAGCTAAGCAGGAGCTCTCTCTGGGATGCTTCGCCGACAAACACCACCGAGCCAACGTCCACCGGGCCGTCAGACACCGCTTCCCCTTCCTCATGACTGTCACTATTCAGCCTGAGATCAGGGTGAGGGAAGACCCAGACTACAGAGAGCTCTCCCAGCTGGTCACAGAGGACGAAGCAGAGGACTTCTTCAGGTTCATAGACGCCAAAGTGCGAGGCTCATCCTACACGTTTGGACCTGATGACAACAAGGAGCACAGGACGGCGGTCCACCACTTCCTGAGCAGAAGGTTTGGCAAACTGGTGGAGACCAAAAGCTTCAGCGACCAGGGGACGACGGCGATCTCAGTTAGGCTGAGAGAGCAAGGGAGGCCAAAGAAGAGAACCGCAGAGGAACGCAAAGAAGAAGACGTTTACACAGGTGAGGTTTACACTTGCATCTGTTCTCTCAATTAATGCTTGAAATCAAGGTGACAATCATGTCAAGGTCACATCTTCAAATTGCCCATTTTGTCCAACCAAAACATTCAAATTACTATCACATAACGCAAAGAAAACAGGCAAACAGACACATTTAAGCAGCCGCCACTGAAAATTTGTTTTTTCTTCAGCATCACCAATTAATCAATTATCAAAATCAATTAATCAACAAATTGTTTCAGCTCGAGCCAGGTGGTAATCATGTCACAAAACACGTTTTGTATCTGCCTGTTTGTTTGGATGCTGAACTCATATCAGTTGGCTTTTGCTCAATGTTTGTGCAAAGACCATTAAAAAAAAGGATGAGGAGGTCAGTTGACTCTCATAAGATGACTCAGGATACATCATCCAAGTCACACACCAGTTATTAGATGTTTCTAACAAATCAAGTCATAGACGGTCATAGAACAGTAAAGTAAGGATATTTAAAATTTCAAATCAGATTTCCCATAAGCACTGAAGCAATAGTTAAGATTAGAAATAAAACAGTGTGTTATGTGTGTGTCTGCTCTTTCAGCTTTCACTCTGTGTAAGGAGAACCTGGAGACTCTTGAGGCCATCAGCTACATGGCAGCAATTCTCGGGGTCCTGCCATCAGATTTCACCTATGCTGGGATCAAGGATAAGAGAGCCATCACCTACCAGTCCATGGTGGTCAAGAAGGTCTCACCTCTACGGTAGCTCTGCGTTTCATTCGAATCCTTTTTTCCTATTCGCAAGTTGGCGAGACAAAAAGCAGGACATGAGGGTTGCTCCAATCCCAAGATGTTCTTTACTGTTGTTCATTTTGAAGCATTTTGAAGAAATCAGCTGGCTTCTATTCCAGCCGCTCATTTTTATTTATCACCAGGTTGAAAGAGAAGACAGCCGAGTTCGACAAGAGGGGCATGCGTCTGTCTCAGATCCGTGCCGTCAGCGAGCCCCTCAGGCTTGGGCGACTGCAGGGGAACCACTTCGACCTGGTGGTCCGCGACCTGAGACCACACGGGGCCAGTGACACACACGCCTCTGGTGCAGACACACACACTCGCCTGGAAGCACTGGTAAAGGAAGCAGTGGAGAATGTCGAGGTAGGTTTTTGTATTTCTCAGCACAATATATGCTTGCAACAGCGCACTCCTGTACTGACAAATTAAAGAAATCGTGTCCCGATCTAGATACACACAAGTATAATTTGAATAGCGCCACCATGAGTTAGCCACTTATATTTTCTTATTTCAAAAAAGACCATTGGTGATCTAGAAACACAGTGTTGCCTGTGTTGCCAAATCCTGATATGGCTTATCCTCTGGACCACAGAGCTCCATTTTTGTCTAAAAACTATTAAAAACACATCAACGAGGCACCATTGTACCGAGTCACATGTTCCTTCATTATGATGATCAGGGTCACTGTGGTTTATTTTGAGTGCTGCTGCTGTAAATACTCACGAGACCTCCAAATGTGTATTAATATGCAGCTGGAAATAGTCCCCAACAAATTCACTATTTCTTCCTGTTTGAGTATCATTTGCTTAAAACAGCGTCCAGCTGTTATCGGAAATTGTTGGGGTTTTTTTCATGAAATTTGTAACGTGTTGTAGATTTCAGCAGGAAATCATGGACTTGGCACAAAGAGCCACAGGCAGGGCAGGAAGGACAGATGATGCCTAAAGACAAACCGACACATTGTTGCTTTTAGTCTTTTTATGTGATTTGTTGACAGGAAGAAAATGCAGATCATTACCAGCCCTGTGCTTCAGTAATAGATGTTTCTATATCCTGCTGTTCAGCAGTACTGGACATATGCAAGTGATGCAAATAATTAGCCACTGCCACGTTCACTCGATTTGTTGGTTTTCGCAGGCCAGAGGTTTTGTCAACTACTATGGACCACAGAGGTTTGGGAGCGGGCAGAGCGTTCAGTCTGACTGTGTAGGACTGGCTTTAATCAAAGAGGACATGGTAAGTGTTGCAGACAGTTATTACATACGCGTGCCCCTTCATCCTGTGAGTGTGAAACGAGGCTGACAAGCATCTGGTTCCTCAAAGACAGACCGCACAGCGCTGTGTTGTCGGTGTGTGTTGTGATGTGTGCTGCTGTGTGTGGGTCAGGTGGGTGCCGTGCGACTCTTCTTCACTCCGGAGGAGGGCGATGATCCTCAGAGCCACGCCAAGAGACACTTCCTCCAAACGGGTGAGAGCAGGGTCAACGCCGACCCGGTTTAGTTTTGTTTTTCCCGAAAATGGTCAAAGATGATGTGAAAGTGGCTTCCAAAGAACATTTCAACACAGTGTTAATATACCAGCAAATACCCAGTTCCTCAAGTGACTTCATGGTATTTCATAAAAAAACACAAGTATTTCCCATGTTGCTAATGTAGAAAAGGTTTCATACAATTTTTGGGGTATTAAATGATTGTAAATGGCCTTTATATGAATCCTTCTAACATGTGGGAATTCAGCTTTCTGTAAGTGTTTTACTCTCTTTCCGTGTTCTCCGTGTCAGATAACGCGAAGGAATCTTTGGCGCTGATGCCGTTGTCGAAGGCCAGGGAGCGACTGATGCTCCGAGCCCTGAACCGCTACGGTACAGGTCCGGATGGCTGTGCCCAAGCCTGGCTCAGCCTGCCCCACAGCATGAGAGTCTTCTACCCACACGCCTACTGTAGCAGGTCAGCTGTGAGGGAAAATAACTGAAGACAAATACACGTCATTATGGGATTTCTGCCCAGGTCAAACACACTGAAGCTTTTTGCCATTGGCTATTGAGCAGCTCCGTAGCAGCAACTTGGAGATTTGCACTTTGGCAGAGATTGTTACAAAAGGAGATAACATTGTTGATTCCATTTCCACAGCATTCAGTTTCAGCTTCCCACAAGGTCTTTTAACTGCACTTACTGTTGTTCTGAGGTTATTTCCAGAAACCTCAAAGACTCTTGTAACTAACAAGACGATTAAAATACAGTTTGCTTCTAAATAAACAAGATTTTTAACCTGTTTTGTATCCAGGCAGCAGGAAAATATGTCATATGTCCTTTGTCTTTTTGGAAAACACAAGCAAAGTATAAACACACTATTATGCATGAAAATAGAAAATATTCGAAAGAAATAGAAAACTATAACTGACAACAAAATGTTTTAATTTAGTGTTCTAATTGAGGAAGCAGATGTTTTCTGGTTCCCATTTTTGTTTGGATGAGGAAAACAAGAGGTACAACTTGGGTAACAAGCAAAAAATATTAGATTTTATTCCTCTTCTAATCTTTTATTTATTTTTTGGAAAACCTGATGCAAGCTCTGTGGCTCAGCTGTTACAGGAGCGAGAAAACCTGGAACTCGGTTTAACCCAGCATCACCTGCTTCCATCTTTCATAAACAAATTCTATCATATAGCGTGCAATATGTCGCATAATAAGCCATAATCAGTTCCTTAATGCTTTATTTGTTATGGATAATTATTCTGATCCGTCTGTCGGGGGTCGTCAGAGTGTGGAACGAGGCAGTGGCACACAGGCTGACCACTCTGGGCCACAGCGCCAGACGGGGAGATCTGGTGTGGATGCAGGAAAAACTGGAGGACACTGGAGAAACCAGCTCGCCTCAGGTAAGAAAAGACAGATAGAAGACTTTTATTTCATGCACCAACATTCGAACTGCAGCGCTTTGAACAGAGTGCATGTTTAGATACTGGAGGAAGGCTGTCGGCAGAATACAAAACACAATTTCAACAGCAGTCCATCATTTTGGTTCTTCCATAAAGCAGCTACAATAATTAGGGCTGAAAAATTCCATGCATTATACAGTACATACAGCAGTTATGGAATTGTATACATTTGTAAATATATGTCCAATTACACAGTGATCTTTTTCGGATGGTATAGAAAAAATCAGAGAGGAGGAGAAGAGAAAAGATTGTTCATTACATACAGTAGGATGCAGGTATCTTTTTACAACACGAAGAAGAAAGAAAATCTGAAGGAAGCAAAAAAGTTATTACGAGAAATTGGCTCAAACCCCATTTACCCACTATAGATGAATGGATAGACATTATTTATGAAATGTATATAATGGAGCGGCTGTCATATTCCCCTAAACTCCAGAAAGATAGATTTTACAAAATTTGGAGCAAGTGGACTGAATATGTTAAACCTATAAGACCAGACTTCTCTTAAATTATTGGAAACCTTTGTATTTTGTTACATGGATGTACTGATATTTTGTTTCTATACCTCTCCAATGTGAAGGCCTCCCGTGTTCTTGTAAATAATTCTAAAGTAAAAAGTCCCAGATGGAATAGTTCAAGGGGTTGTGAATCGTCTAGTCTGATGGGGAAAAAGCCCTCTTCCACAGGGGGGTAATAGACCCTCCTGGGGTCTTGGTTGGTTTCTTATTTAAGGACATAATCATTGTATCACCCAAACAGGTATCTCTTATCACATTTTCAAAATGAAATTTCATGATCTGGCACCTTCTTCTTCTTTGACATACTGTACCAAAGTATCCAGTTGGTCTGTGGATGGGGGGGGGGGGGTTCAGCAGCAGTAGACCTGTTTCACAGTATACCGTGGTATGAAGATTGACGGTTATCATACATAGTCTGTGCATTTGCTTATCTGCAGTATTAAAATCTGCTGTATGGCAGTAGTTTCATAAAAATAAATAAATGATGTGTAATACTGTTTACCATGAAAATGGGATATTTTCTGAAACACCATGGAAATCTCATTCCATCTGAACCCTAATCAGCACCGACCTTATGCTTGAGAAGGTAAAAGCCTGATACTCCAGAAGAGAGTGGAGGCGGGTGCGGGTGGAGGACGTGATAGTGTGAGCATCAGCATGGGTGAGGCAGAGTTTCCGTTAAAATAAATTGGTGCCGGTTCCTCACGAAGACAAACAGGAGAAATTCCAGTTGAATATTATCTGTGTTTATGGACTCTATTTTCCCACGTTTTGTGTCCAAGTGACTCATGGGGGTGACAGTTTCTGAAACTGGTCCAACATTGAGCCAGAGTGCTGCAGTGTAATCCCTCCAGGCGTTTCTACACATTCTAAGTATGTAAAATGTTTGTTTTTGCCACTGACAGACTCCGATTGTTAAATCAGTGTCTGTTAACATGGAAGCAGAGAGAGATCTTTTTGTTAAAGAGCGAGAACCTGTTTGTTTAACCAGAAACAGCCACTGTAACGCTCTCACCAGACTCAGAAACAGTCATTTTATTATCATAAAACACAAAATAAAATAAGACACAACTGTACTCTGGACTTCTTGACTGCAGGACATACTCTGAGTGTTCGAACACCCTGTCACATTTTGCAAACATGTCAGTGCTGCTCACCTTTCCTACTTTGCTTTTTCAGATCCACGTTGTGACGGACCAAGAGGAGCAAGAGGGAGTGTACGCACTGGGACAAGTATGTAGTTTCATGAAATACTTCTACTTTAAATGCTACTATTTCTGCTCCTCTCACTTGTTGCTGCTCTGTTTTTAATCATCCTGTCAGGTGTTGCTGCCCATGCCGGGAAACACGGTGAAGTATCCGGAAAACGCCATGGGGACTTGGTTCCAGGAGAGACTGGCCAGAGACGGACTGGACGAGTGTCGCTTCAGAGTCAGCAGCCTCAAGCTGAACCTGCCTGGCTGCTACCGCCCCCTGCTGGCCTTTCCACGCAACCTGCGCTACCATCTGCAGACAGCAGCCTGCGGGGAGGCGGGAGGAGCGGCGACAGGAGGCAGCAGCACAAGAAGTGACGGGCAGCTGAACGGCACAGCAGGACAAGGGAAGCAGGACCCCCTCGCTCTCACCTTAAACTTCGACCTGGACTCCTCCTGCTACGCTACGATCTGCCTCAGAGAGATCATGAAATGTGACCCCTAGAGGTCAGGGGACACTGTTCCTGTCGTATTTCTACATACTTTTTCTTGTTTTTAGTGGAAAAAAAAAAGATTTTTTGTAACCCATCATTGTGATACATTAACAGTACCCTTTTGGTTTGTTGTTGAAGTAATGATCATAAGACTGTATACGAATGTGCAACTGAGAAAACAAATGTGAACAAATCTAACTGTAAAACTGTGGAATCAGTATTTGTGTTTTGTGCCATGAATAAAAATGATGAAGATTCCATCCAACAATGTTCTGCTTCTGAAAATGAGTCCATTTTAAATGTGTCCAATATAACAAAATACATTCCTCTGCCAAATAGGTAGTGTCACACACACACTTTTCTGTTTCAAACAAACGAAACAGAAGTCTAAATAAAATCTAATTCTGTAGTTTTGCTTTTCTGGTAGCTTTTTGAAAGTCTTTTCTCCCATCCACCATTACTTTGAAATTTATTCATCATATCCGATAAGATCATCATATGTTTGTCCTGTTAGAATCATGTATCGCAAACAAGGCAACTTTTCTTGAGCTCAGCCTGAACAGCCTGTTTTCAGCTTTGTGATGATGCATTTTCCAGCTAATCCAAGAGGGTTTTTAAATAGTTTATTTATCTTATTTTCTCAAACCATACAGAAACGGCAAATCCTTCAGTTTATCTGAAACACTCAAATTCACCTAATTTGAGATACATGGTTTTCACTGGAAAAATTGTAATTTGTAAACTAACCAGTAACTAAAGCTATCAGACAATTGTAGTGGAGTAAAAGTACAATATTTGCCTCTGAGATATAGTGGAGTAGAGGTGAAGTTACATAAAAATGAAATGCTCAAGTAAAGTACCGCAATTTGTACTCAAGTACGGGACTTGAGTAAATGTACTCAGTTACATTCCCCCACAGGTTTACGCTACACGATTGGGACGCTTCTTATTTTGGGTATTGTACTGACCACCAATCACCACAAGATGGAGACCACACGCAA
This sequence comes from Chelmon rostratus, assembly GCF_017976325.1. Lineage (NCBI taxonomy): Eukaryota > Metazoa > Chordata > Actinopteri > Chaetodontiformes > Chaetodontidae > Chelmon > Chelmon rostratus. The sequence goes on along the minus strand of NC_055679.1, from coordinate 9,602,757 downwards.
TGACAGCCGCACACCCTGGGCCCTCCCACTCCTCTGAGGGTGAAGAATTTAGCTTCAACTAATTTAGAAAAAGTGGGAATGTTTAATTTTGTGTCCACCAAATCACCCTCAGCTGTGTTGGCATCGTATTGAGTTCCTTATCTGAGAGAAAACAGCACCTGCACCACATGATTAAGATGCTAATGATGCTTATGAGTATATCACTCCTAATCTGAGACTGAATTCATCATGCAAGCTCATATGATCCACTGTAATGTAAAAAAAAAAAAAAAAAAAAAGCTGTACACTGGCAGGAGAGGCATTTCAGAGCCAATATAAAGTATAATGAAGCATAAAAAGCCCTGGTGTAATTACGCTGCTGAGGGGCAGCATTCGATCTGTGTTAAAACTGAGCCAGCTTCGCCTCCTGTTACTAATTTATGCAGCTTTTGATGAGAACATTTAAAGACAGTAGCACATAAAACCTCCCTCGTAAATAACTCACGTCGGCTATACCTCTGGGCTGTTTTCAGTACCCGTCACTGTGAGCGGTGTGAACGGCGACTGACTATATGCATGTTTTAGTTGGAGGTGGGTTCTGACACGCAGCCTGTCATCAACCCATAGCGCTGTTTGATAGAGTGCCTGCCCGTGTGCTAAACTGTCTGCCAGAGAGACGCATTAGCAGTAATGAGTTTCTTCACTGTTTGAAGACTTTTGTTAGAAAATGACACACTATCCACCAGAAAGGAGAGCGATAATTGAAATCCTTGCAGTAACACATCACAGACTGAATCCTATACTATATATTGACTGATTGTCCCCCCAGGTGGTATGAAAGTTGCATATTTAAGTCCGACGCTCCTCGACCTGGTAACAGTCTCATTAAATCTTTCCTCCACTTTCCATGTAATATTGCCTGCAGATGCCTTGACTGACACAGGCCATTTTCAGACTGTATCATCACCACAGAGCACCATAAGAGTTAAAGGAACATTTAACATTTCGGAAAACTTTAATTTTCATCATCAAGTTTAAACAAACTATATATAATATAGTAATAAGCGAGCTTGAGAGGTGGTGGTAGGTGAATTTTGTTACATTTTGGCAGAGCGAGGCTAGCTGTTTCCCCTCGGTCTCAGTCTTTGTGCTAAGCTAAGCTAAGCAGCTTGCTGCAATTTCATACAGCATTTAACACACAGGCGTGAGAGTGGTACCAATCTATTCATCAGACTCAGCGAGACAGTGCATTGCCCGAAATGTCAAACTCTTCCTTTTGAAAAGTCCTTGTCAGTGGTTTCTGTGGTTGCGTGAAAACTTCACCACCCACGTGTTCCATCTGTTCTTCATTTACCTTCTGTCCAATCAAATTTACGCTGATTTTGATCCCATAGGTGTCACATCTACTTCCATTCAGATAGCAGAGCTGCAATCACTGTGAAGTTCTGCATCGGTCAAACAATTCAAGGTTTCTGAAGACTGTAAAGCTCGTGTTGCATTCAAGGTATCGAGTCAAACATATTGGGATGTTTTTCAGTATTGCACGACTTGAATTGTCTTAAATGAAGCAGTCGAATAATCCAATATTCTGCCTTGTTTTAGGATACAATCTCTAGAAAATTACTAAACCAAGTGGAGCCACATTGGAAGCTGAATCATATCGCTTGTTTTATGAAAAATACAGTGTCCCTGGAGGAATTCAATGAAGACAAATGAGTCTGATCCACACACTTTGGTGATTCTGTGCTCAGCCGCATCAGCACAACATAATATATCTTAGATTTTGTGCAAAGGCCCAGCACACTCGCAGTCCCAAAGGGCACTGGCGAGTATAATTGCTGTGATTCTACGTCACCGACAGTGAGAACGGGACTGTATCTCGCTCAGCTATGATTCCTCCACGCAGGCAGAAATGGGCGAGCGACATTCTGCGCTTCCTGGGGCTGAATGGCGCTCCAGCCGGCTGTGGATAAATGTTGACCCACTTCATTCGGCGAAGATGACAACTTTACTACACGTCTTGCTTAGTTGAAAAGCAGAGCAATGAGAAGGAAGTCATGGGTCATGAAAGACATTTACGGCGGACGCAGAGTGATATATTTCTGCTCGCAAAGAGAGACGGAGGAAGAGGAGGAAGCCGGGGGGGTTGTGGAAGACGCGTACTGTAGGCTGGGGGAGCTGTGTGGCTTTCTCTGGCCTCGTGCCCTTGTTTTCTGCAGCACTTTAAAGGCCTTTAAAACCTATTTTCTCAATCAGATTCTGACTACGAGCCACAGAGATAGAGATGTCCATGATAGTGTTTGACGTGGAGGGCCACAAATGAACCGGATCAAACCACACCCACAGCCCAGGTGATGGCGATTGGCAAGTTAAACTTTGGTTGCTGCTGAATTAGACATGAATATTCAATGTCATCGAGAAAAATCCTGAAACGGTGCTTTCAAATCTTAAAGGTCCAGTGTGTAGGATTTAATATGGTAAAGACAGTAAACATTAGAACTGCTAAACATCAGCATGTTAGCTTTAAAGGTCCAGTGTGCAGGATTTAATGGCATCTACCACCGAGGTTGTAGGTTGCAACCAAGTGAATACCCCTTCGCCTCACTCCTCACTTTCTAAGTATGTCTGAGAACTGCATGACATGAAAGTGTTTGGTTTGTCCGTTCTGGGCTACTGTAGAAACATGTCGGACTCCATGGGAGAGGACCTGTCATGTAAGAGGATGTAAAGGATAGCTAGCTGCTGGTGGTCCTGGAAACACCTGTTATGCTGAGGTGGAAGAAGATGGAGGCAGGAAGAAGGATAGAGAACATATAAGAAATAAACTAATGAAAGGAGAGAAAAGATGCAGAGTTTCAGACTGAAGGAGTGACCATCATTTCTGCCTCGGAGGATGCACACAAGCACACGCACAAGCACACTCACACACACGGTTCCTTGTTCATGATTAAACACACAAACATTCCGGCGGCCTTTGACCCGCCTGAGCTGTCGTCCTCCAGTCAGCCGGCCGGAGAGCGGTCCGCCGTGTTTTTACTGGAGCAGACGCTGATGTGTGGCTGTGCGCGTAGGAATGTTTGAAAACATACGCGCACGTGTGTGTTGTGGGAACTTGTGCGCCCTATCGAAAGAGAAAGCAAAAGAGCGAGCGCGTGTGTGCTGACCTTATCGCCACGGCCGAGTGTTGTCCAGAAGTGACAGTCTGTGTGCACAAGGTGTCTGAGTTAAGTCAAAATGCATCCTGATTGGTCACAGTAAAAGAAAACAACTCATCCGCTGTTATAACTTATTTTTACAGAATGTGCCTTTTTACTTTTTAGCTGCTACATTAATGTGAATATCCTCTGTTTAGTCATTTTTAGTGTTTTCTTAAGAGTTCCCACACTTACACTGCAGGCAATTATTGAAGTGATTTCTTTAACAGAGCATACTCAGTGCATATTTAACAGATGCACTAAGTGACATTCATGGAGTAGGTGCACAAAGCTTCTTGGACTGGATTCTGGTTCTTCGATTGCTTGAAGCGAACACGTGTACGAGTTCAAAACAGCCCTTGGAATTATTTGGAAATATTTTTACCACATGAAATTGACGCTGAACACGCAGATTCTAACCCTAGAAACATCACTTTTTTTTTTTTTTGGTTCGCTCTGGTATTAAAGGGAGCTCGCTGTGATTTTAAGTAATGGAAAAATGCATGAAATAAAAAAAGCACACATGAGCCATCTGTGAAACTATGCCCAGAGGCTCCTCCGTCACTCGTTTAGTGCACTAAAGTCAGTGTCCCACATGTGAGAGGCCTGCAAGTGGAAAATACACTGACCTGATAACTACGGCTGAGCTATTGACAGGCGGAAAGAAAAAAACAACAACAATGCTGTGTCAAATGAGATTGATTAATGGATTGCATAATGCTGCAGCGCTTTAGGAGCATCCTGCACATGTGGAGCAGCTGGAACCGCTGAACAGAAAAGAGAGTGTGAAAGCTGGATGATGTCAAGCCACGTTGTGTGTCAAAAGTCACGTGGATGCATACATTCAGAAACAGGGATTGAAGTATTGTGAGCACATGTAGAGAGCAGTGCTGATGCCAGCGTTAGAAAACCCCCAAGTGTGAGTGCGAACCAGACGCTGACGAAAAGCAGCATTTTCAACTTCATGTCACGTGAGCCCAGGATACCCCAAATTTTGTGTCAGTCATCACGGACTTACGAGTTCATTCCAACAGCAGCTGTGGCACAGTGTGACTGAAAGCAGGGTGGAAAATGAATGTCACAATCGCGAGCACAAATGCTGGTAATCTCTGGCTCCGAATGAAGCACAGATCCAACGCAGCTATTTTCTCTAATAAAATAAATAAAAAGTCATAAAACATCTGGCTGCGAAAATACAGAGAGTGGCTGTCGACTTTTGGATCCGACCCCTCGCTGTGTCCAGTCGCTGGAAAAACTTAATTTCCTGCCCTGTTTGTGACCCAACGAACAACCCAGCGTTTAACACGCTCAGGCACAACACCAATCGTGTGGAATCGCCTGCACATGAGCCATTAATGGGTTACTCGCTGCAACTGGGACTTTTTCTCACACTGTAAAAGTAAAGAAAAAAAAAAACTGTTAAAGCTCTGCCCGGGTACAGTGAGCACTCTGTGCCAGAGTGGAAGAATCTGTTGACTGGCTGCAAAGCACAGGGAGGCGAGGGAAAGCTCATTATTTTTAATGGCGTCTCTCCACCGGTTGAGAGAGGGAGAGCGAGATGAACCATGATACTATCTCAGCGAGCTCCAGGCTGCAACACTGAGGCCTTGTCGAAATGTATGCAAGCATGCACACCCATGCTGTCATATAATGCCCCCAAAAAACTCGCAATGTTTTTCCATTGGCATCATTACTGGACTGACACAGTACATTTTGTCTGAAACTGTTGGAAACTCACCCATGTACACACTAATACACACTAAATGAAATACATTGCTGAGACCTCCTCTATCTCTTCTTAGCTGCAGCGACACGGCTGGTGCAACCCGTAATAGGAGTTGCCGTACAACTGAAACTGAAAGTGTCTAACACTATTCAGCCGGGGCTGTGTTTACTGTGAGTCCATATGAACACCCCCTTCGACAGGTATCCACGACTTCGGAAGTGTAAATGTTCTGAAAACTCCAAGTTCACTGGTTGTGAAGTGTATGCGGACGTTTTCAGACATGGAAGTTCGATAGTTTTTATTCTTTTAGAGCGTAAAAGGAGTCAAAGTTTCTTGGGAAGAAGCAACGAATGACGAGGGAACAACGAGGAGCCTTTCGGCGGCCATGTTGCCGTCGCCTAGCAGCGGCGTTCTCGCAACTTGACCGCTTGAACTCCGAGCACCACAAGCTCATGAGCTCC